>NW_015386865.1:232801-236140 GCF_001527695.2 Protobothrops mucrosquamatus | reverse complement strand
AAATACATTTAATCAATCAATCATTTCACAGCTGCTGGGCAGTGATTCTGTATTCAGGGGTGTCAAACTGCCAGCCTGAGGGCCGGTTTCATCATACCGAAACCACGCCCACCCCATTGCCGGCAATGTAAAAAGAGTCACAATACGTCGCAACACGTCACATGAAATGGCGAATTTGACACCTGTGCTGTATTGGGAGGAACTCCTGGGCTCTTGGATTTTTCCAAGTTGCATCATGGCTCATCCCTGTTTTGTTTTTTAATTTGTTAATTGCTTTCTGGCTGCTCTGAGGGATACTTTTGCCACATTCTCAGCAGTAGCTTGCAGGAGTTTTCCCCTATTTTGTTCCTTGCCACAAAAATAGCAAACATGCTGAAGAAAGAACAGGGAGGGGGTTGGGGTATCCAGTCTGCCAATTTTTATTATTCTCCCTCTTCTGATTCAGGACAGTCATGGAGCACTGCAGAGCACTGAAAATATACTGATGGTTTGGCAAGGCAAAGCTGGTGGCCATAATTGGATCACTGGTCATTCTAGTTCTGTATCATCTAAACCGTATCATCTAAACTGACCAGCAGTATTTAGGCAAGATCTTTTCTTGAATCTATTTAGAGAAGCTGTGGATTGAATGGAGGATCTTTTGTCTATAACACCATGGTTCAGTATGAGCTACAGCTTCTACTTCAAGTTATGACTGAGATCATCCTAAAATAATTAAAACATCCTTCCCTAGTATGGCACCCATCAGCTGATTCTGACTATAACTCCCAGGATTCCAAGCCAGCAGTGCCTTGTTGATAAGACATCCTGAGAATCACAATCCAACACATTTAGAAGACACCAGGGTGAGAAAAGCAAGCATTACATCAGGCACCATATAAAATACAGGTACTCCTCGACTTATGACCACAATTGAACCCAAAATTTCTGTTGCTAAGTGAGATACTTATTGTGATTTTTGCCCCATTTACGACCTTTCTTCCATAGTTGTTAAGTGAATCACTGCCATTAAGTTACTAACACGGTTGTTAAGTGAATCTGGCTTCCCCATTGACTTTGCTTGCCAGAAAATTGCAAATGGTGGTCACGTGACCATTGCAAATGGTGGTCATGTGACCATCATAAATATGAGCCAGTTGCCAGGCATCCAAATTTTGATCACGTGACCATGGGGATGCTGCAACAGTCATAAGTGTGAAAAATGGTCATAAGCCATTAGTAACTTCAAACAGTCACTCAGCCACCCTGAGTCCGCAAGGAGAAGGGCGGGATATAAATGTAATTAAATAAATAAATAAATGAATGGTTGTAAGTCAAGGGCTGCCTGTATGTAGTTGAAAATATTTAGATGACTTGTTGCTTCCCTTTCTGAATTATTCTGTTGTCAACAAGAACCTCAAAGAAACATGCAAAGGTTCTCTTCTATACTGTCACCTTTTTGTTTGAAGCCATCGGAGAACTGTGGAGAATTCTGGCAAGTAGCAAAGACAATCTCTGAAGTCACCAGGGACGAACACAAGGAGGATGTGGATGGAAGACCTAATTTCCCAGTTTGGAGGCGAAATCGACTGAGTTCCTGAGAGAGGAAGTTAAACTGTTCTGTGTGGCTGCGACATTGGTTTTCCAACTCTCTCACACGGGCCTGCATTGCAAAGAAAAAACATTAGCACAGCTGAAGGCAGATCTTAGGAACATAAAGAGATTTTAATGGAGCAGAAGAAGTTGGTCTATCTTGCAGGTTAGTATCCACTGACACACACTAACTAGCTTAAGTCCACTATGGCCCCCTGACAAAAAGTACCCCCCCCATACCTTAAGTGGGCTTCAACTAGAACTCTCAGCATTACTCAGTTCTGGCTATGAAAGTTGCAATAACATGACTGGAAACTGCCATGTTGAAAGAAGTTGGCTTAGAGTTAACCCAAGGGCATTGACTGACTGACTGACTGACTGACTGACTGATTGATTCATTCATTCATTCATTCATTCATTCATTCATTCATTCATTCATTCATTCATTCATACATACATTCATTCATTCATTGTTCCTGGGTATTCCATTTTAGGTGGATTACATGATCATTCCCCAGTCAGTGGATCCTAGATCTTTGAAAAATTTAATTTCATGATGCATCTACTTGGCACAGCACAGCAAAATTATATAACATGGTCCTGCAAATGTGGGCATTAGTTTCCTGTTTGTTTTGGGACACAGTAGTGTTGGTGGTATCTCAGCAACTATTCCCTTCTATATGAGTTTGCCTGCTTGTTAAGATCAATGGAGAGACCTCTGTTTTCCAGCAGTGACAGAAGTGTAAGGGGTGAGACATGTCAAAGGGTTTTCTCTGTGACCCGATCTAAATTTTGGAATTTGCATCCTCAGGAAATCAGATTGGCACCTTCTCTGATAGTGAATACCTTCCTTTTGGGATAAGGCATAAGCAACATAAATTTTAAAAGGTGCTGCTTTCTCACTCTGCCCACTACATACTGTTTTTTTATTACATATTTTGTAACTGATTCTGTAAAAGTTTTCAGCACTGCCTTTGGTAGAAGAAAGCTTCCAGTAATTTTTTGGGAGGATAAAGGGATCAGTTTTAAAAGGCAGCCCTGTGCTGAACTGTGGGATAAACCTACATGTGCAAGATCAGCCATTGCAGATGATCACAAGAGGAAACAGTGTGAAATGTTAGAACCCTGACAGAGAGAAAAGAATTGTGACTGCAAAGAAACTAGAATGAAAAAAAACCCTAGTTTTTCTTTCCATTCTGCAAAAGCCTCTGAAAGAATGAAAGAACATCAGTAAAAAGAGGTTGGGTGGATTATTGCTTTTATGGTTACCAAACATAAGAGCCCAATTGCAGATTGAACATGTTATTAATGACAATGAATAGAAGACACAGGAGTTATCTTTGTCATCATACATTTCCCCACCACTACCACCACATTTCTGTGTTAATCACATCTACATTACTAGTTATTCTACAGAACAATACATGCACACCATTTTCTCCTCTGTATGCCACAAAGAACAAGGGCAAGGAATCTTCTTCCAGCCAAATATTTCTGGCTAATTAATGGATACAGTATAAGAAATGTACATGAACTCAATTTAAGGATTAGTGTGTAGGGGGGGAACCACCAAATGTACAGGTATAGTATAGGGGGTACCTTGCTCAATAGTAGTAACTGTGAGAGGGACCTCGGAGTCCTAGTGGACAATCACTTAAATATGAGCCAGCAGTGTGCTGCAGCTGCCAAAAAGGCCAACACAGTGCTGGGCTGCATTAACAGAGGGATAGAATCAAGATCACGTGAAGTATTAATACCACTTTACAA
>NW_015386865.1:150460-232394 GCF_001527695.2 Protobothrops mucrosquamatus | reverse complement strand
CAAGAAGCAACGGATGGAAACTAATCAAGGAGAGAAGCAACCTAGAACTAAGGAGAAACTTCCTGACAGTTAGAACAATTAACCAGTGGAACAACCTGCCTCCAGAAGTGGTGAATGCTCCAACACTGGAAGTTTTTAAGAAGAGACTGGACAGCCATTTGTCTGAAATGGTATAGGGTTTCCTGCCTGAGCAGGGGGTAGGACTAGTTGACCTCCAAGGTCCCTTCCAACTTTTTTATTATTATTATTATTATTATTATTATTATTATTATTATTATTATTATTATTATTATTATTATTATTATTATTATTATTATTATTATTATTATTATTATTAATAATAATCTACAACCAAAAGACAAGTGAAACAGAAGACAAAACCATTTTCTGACTTCAAAGAAACAATAGATTCTTCTTGTTAGCTAACTTTTCAGTAAGAGTCCCTTCAGACTGGAGAAATCCCACAGTTGAAGCTTAATACTTAGGATGGAAAGATGATAGCCCAGTAACAAAGAAGAGTAAGGTATGAAGAACCAGCAATTTATAATCAGTTTTAATTAGTGTATTAAATGGGAATGGGTGACCAGAGTTCAAATCCCCAAATTTGGGCACTTGCCACTGTCATGTATTTATGATTGCAGTGTCCCAGGGTCATGTAATCACCAACAAGCAAAATTAGTGGGGGAAGTGAGATTTGCTTAACAACCACATGATTCATTTAACAACTGCAGTGATTTACTTAGTAACTGTGGCAGAAAAAGATCATAAAATTGAGCGTAACTCACTAAACAACTGCCTTGCTTAGCAATGGACATTCTGGTCTCAATTGTGGTTGTAAGTCGAGGACTATCTATAGTGAAGGACACATTAAGAGTGTCAAATTTACATATTTTCCCACACTCCCATTGGATGTTGTGCTTAGATGTTGTGAAGTTGGACATTTCTTCCCTTCCTCTGGCATTTGACAGAAAGAACAGCCTTGTGCGATTGAAACCTTGCTCTTGTTCTGTAGGGCTAATACAGATGCAACAATTTTGTGTAAGTTTGGAAACGAGAAATATACATTACTGCTTCTCAAATGCATTTTGGTTTTTCTCCAATTCTTTCATTGGATACGCTACATAATATGTATAAAATATAGTGTTTCTCTGTTCCAAACGCCTCTGAAACAATCAAGAGTTGTTGGAGGAAAGAGGGGAAAACCGGACATTTTTGGCACATCTGAGACCATTAGTACCTGCATAGAATCCAAGGAATTCTGACAAGACAAGAAACAGCAGAAGAAAAAAAAGTTGTTAACTGCACATCACCATCATCCTTAAGTACAAATCGGGTGATTGATTGCAGGACTGGATAAATCAATTGAAAACCCACATCTGGAAGTGTAATAGATTGTGAGATTAACCTTGGGAGACAGGAGAAAGAGCTGTAGCCCGGGCGACACTCAGATAGGAAATATCTCAGACCCTCTTTCTCCTGTCTTCCAAGGTTATTCTCACAGCCCATTACCACACGAGGCATTGCCTTCTGACCAATGAACTGCAATGGGAAATCTCTTAGTATTTTCCACGGTGACAAATTTAATCAGGTCTTTTTCTTTAAAGATAAGTACATGCTCCAAATAGAGCTGGCAGTGTTTCAGTTTGATGTGAAATTTTCTTGTTTATTTTAAATAAACTAAATTATACCTTACTGTATCTTAAATGTTTTTTTTTCTTGATTTTTACCTCCCCTTCTTTTATTTTCTCCTCTCCTTACCTCTAAAAGCTGCACTGCTCCTTCGTGTTCTTTCCTAGCTTCAGCCTGAGCCTAAATCCAAGAGAAAAGAAAGGTTAAGGGGGCTGATTATCCCAGGAATATTTATCTTCACTGACATAGAAATGGGTGGTTTGCTTGTAGACTTGATTGAATTTACAAATTCTGCCTAGCCATAACGTATTAGCATTTGGTGTACTGATTAGGTTTATGTTAAGCCATGGTTTATAACATGTGAATATACATAATCATGTAAACCCTAATCAAGCTATATTGTAATGGGTAAATTTGGTCTATTCTTTTAAAAAATGCTTTGTATGACCAACAATATCTTGGTATTCTGTATATGTGGAATTTAATCCAGGGAGACACTACTTGGGTTGACAAATGATACAAGGTGAGAGGAAGTAGGGGTACTTGCCACCATTGAACCCCAGTGATGGAACACACACACCCTCAGTTGATATTGAATTGACCTCCACATTATGGCTCATCTGGATTCTATTAAAGACAGATATTTCAGAAGGCTTACAGCAATTGAGATGATGCCAATGAATGGAAGACGGTTTTGTATTCTTTGATGCACTTATTAGAATTTTACTTTTTCTCACTACAGATATTTTATTATACAATTGTATGTCATTTGCAGACTGTTTAATAGAACAAAAGAGTTCTATTGGAGGTCTTCTAGTCCAACTCCCTGCTCAGGCATGGAATCCTATACTATTTCAGACAAATGGTTGTCCAATCTCTTCTTAAAAGCCTTCAGTGTTGGAGCACCTAAAACATCTGGAGGCAAGTCATTCCACTGATTAATTGCTCTAATTGTCAGGAAATTTCTCCTCAGTTCTAGGTTGCTTCTCTCCTTGATTATGTTCCATCCATTGCTTCTTGTCCTGCCTTCAGGTGCTTTGGAGAATAGGTTTACCCCTCTTCTTTGTGGCAACCCCTGAGATATTGGAACACTGCTATCATGTCACCCCTAGTCCTTCTTTTCATTAAACTAAGAATAGAATAGAATAGAATAGAATAGAATAGAATAGAATAGAATAGAATAGAATAGAATAGAATAGAATAGAACCTTGGAGGTCTTCTAGTCCAGCATCCTGCTCAAGCAGGAGATCCTATATTATTTCAGACAAGTGACTGGGTGATAGAGCGCCCACAATTTCTGAAGGCAAGCTGTTCCACTGGTTAATTGTCCTCACTGTTAGGAAGTTTCTCTTAATTCCAGGTTGCTTCTCTCTTTGATCAGTTTCCAATCATTGTTTCTTGTCCTGCCCTCTGGTGCTTTGGAGAATAATTTGACCCCTCAAATACTGGAATGTGGCAGCCCCTCAAATACTGGAATACTGCTATCATGTCACCCCTATTTCTTCTTTTCTTCAGACTAGCCAAACCCAAATCCTGCAGCTGTTCTTCATATGTTTCCATCTCCAGACCTTTGATCATTTTAGTTGCTCTTCTCCGAACTTTTTCCAAAGTCTCAACATCTTTTTTGTAGTATGTTGACCAAAATTGGTTGACCATCCTGCTAATTGAGGTGGGGACAGATTAAGTAAATGAATGAACCAATAAATAAAATGTGTTAAGTATCAATAGGGTAGAATCAAATTGTTTGTTGGTAAAACATAAGCAACTTCACCTTGCCCAATGGTAGGGAGGTTTTTCCCCATCTTTCGGCAGATTGCATCTGCTCACATCAATGCATCACCAGGCATTACTATGGGCTGAATGACCCATCAGGTTACAAACCCCACCATTAGAATTTTTCCTTAACCTCCGAAACAAGTCAGTTCTTGCCAATGGGGTCTGTTTACACATTCACATGTGAGCCTTCGGTTGATGGAAGAATCAGACTTGTGTGAATAAACCTGGGAGAAAGAAGCCTCCCGTTGACAGAAGTCACCTGCTGCAGCTGTCGGACTTCATCTTTTTTCTTCTGCAAGACCTGCAAGGCCTTCTCGTGCTGATGTTCCAGCTGCTGCCTTCGTTCTGCAACATCTCTCATGTGCTGGAAAGTAAGAAGATCAGGAAGAGTCCATTAGGGCAGGCAATACATTTTAACAAGTAAATAGATTCTAAACATAAGAAAGTCAAGTGATTCTCACCCAGACCCTTCTTTCATTCTGAGCTATGCAAATCAGGACATTCATAGAACCTAGTTGATGATAACTTCTGATCAATAATATCATGTTAATAATGATGTTTGCTTCGATGCTTTAATGGATAGACTATGTCTAAAAGATGTTTTGGAAGAAATGGCAGAAGAGGGTCAAAATTTTCATTTAATTTGATTAAATGTGTATTTAAATATAAACGACAGCATCATTTTCTCCTTGTCATGCTAGTAGTTAACCTGAAGTTTTGGAGCTGCAGATAGTCCTGGACCATTTGTGGTTTTTCTCTCTCTTAGATCTGTTGTCAAGGAATAATATGATTTCATATGTAGAGTCCCCAGGAGCTAAGCATAAATTAAGAGCATCTTTACCTTTACCTTAACTGGAGAATTATTTCCGACTTGTAACTCACTGTCTTAATTATTGAATTTCATTAGCAGTTTACAGCAAATAGTGCCGATCACCATCTGAGGGCTGTGCTGAGCCTGTGCCATAAAATGGACAGTCTGTCAAGCATTCCTAAGATTTTCCTTAGTTATTTTATAAATTGTCTCAGGTTGATGCCAGTTCTTGATTCCAAGCTCTTGATTCATCATAGGAGTATGAATAACACAAATAAAGAAGTGACATTTGCATTTATCCACATCCTCAAAATCAGCTTTTAATCAGAAGGCCTGGAGTCCATTTCAATCTTATTCCAAATTTGCCATTTCTGCTTGTCAATTTTCCAAAACAAAGGATATCAGTAGAAGGTAGCTGCTCTGGGACAGCCCTTTGCTACAAACCTTGAGTGCCTGCCCGAGACTCTCCAGCCTGTCCTGGAGTTCCTGGGTTTTCTGAAGAGCCAAATCCCGTTCCTCGGTCACTACAGAAACCTGCAGCCTTAAGTCAGCATTTTCAGATTCAACCTGCGATAGGAGAAACCATTGGTTAGCCCTCAGAGGGAGGAGGAGGAAGGGGGGAGGAGGAGGAGGAAGGGGGGAGGAGGAAGGGGGGAGGAGGAGAAAGGGGGAGGAGGAGTTCTTTCTGACACAAGGAGCATTACAATCCTTTCTGATTTAGTCTGGATAATCTATTGCATACAAAATGAATTTGATGGAACTGTAAGCAAGATCATACACACAAATGGTATTGGATCTTTCTACAGAAATGTATGCATTTGTGTACTGATATCTGATTCCACATCCAACACATCAGAAAGATGAACTTGTTTTACAGTGAAATAATATTTATCTCTAAAGAAGACCTCGAGAACACCAAAGCCATAATCTACAGTCACCAACTTACTCTACTTTAGATTGGGGGGGGGACATAAGAGAAGATCTCATGATTACCTTCTCTGTCCACTCAACTTGCCCTTGTAACACGGCGTTCTCCTCAGAGAGTCGGGCATTATCACTCCGCACTTCCTGCAGTTCGATCTCCTGTGTGGGGGAAAAAACAAGCACGGATTTTCTCCCCACTATGACAGATGAGTTCAGAAAGGATTCTTTAGAAAAGTGCAACCTGGTATAAATATGTAGTTCTAAGTCAAAGAAAGTGCAGTTTCAGAATAATATTTGTGCATACTAAATATAAAAATATGATAACGTGGTTTTAAAAAGGCATTTTGCAAAATAAAAAATGGAAAAGATTGTTGAAATGATCAATAGCTGTCCTTCCTACCAGAAATACTTCATGCTGCTATTTAGCAAAGACTGTTGGAAAGAAGAAGGATGCCATTTGAGAATGCACATTTACCATCTTGACTTTTTAGATTTTCCCCTCCATACCCAGCAGACACTGTACTTAATGTGTAACTTTGGGGGGGAAAATTGCTAGCCTTTGTATCAACTATTGCCGCTCTTTGTAATCCCTTGTTCTTGCTGTATTACTGCATCGGTGATTTACTGTGTCTTAAGTCCGCTGCTGTTCACCCTGTTGACCCATGACTGTTGTGCTAGGTTTGCCACCAACCATATTGTGAAGTTTGCAGATGATACAACAGTAGTGGGCCTTATTCATAATGACAAGGTGGAAGCTTACCGCAAGGAGGTTGAAGGGTTGGTGAACTGGTGTAAGGAAAACAGCCTAGTTTTAAATACCAGAAAAACCAAATATATCATTGTTGATTTCAGAAAAGGCAGGCACAGCCACACTTCTCTGTGCATAAATGATTCACCTGTGGAGATGGTTACCAGCATCAAATTCCTGGGTGTGCAGCTAACGAGTAGGCTGACTTGGTCGCTCAACAGTGAGAAACTGGTGAAGCAGGCACAGCAGCGCCTGCATTTTCTGCGCCACATGAGAAAAGCACATCTTCCTTCCCCTGTCCTGACCACTTTCTACAGAGGGACAATCGAGAGCATCCTGTCAGACAGCATCACAGTCTGGTTTGGAGGCATCACTGCTTCAGACAGGAAGGCGGTGCAGGGAGTGGTGAGAACGGCCAAAAAGATCATTGGCAGTTCCCTCCCTCCCATCCAGGACATAGCACAGAAGCGCTGCTTGAGCAGGGTCCGCAAGATTATCTGAGACACTACACATCCTCTTCACGACCTGTTTTCCTTGTCACCTTCTGGGAGGAGGCTTCGTGGTATCCGAAGCAGAACATCCAGATTCAGCCATAGTTTCATTCCATACAGCATTAACCTTGTGAACTCTCAAGCTTCCTCCTTCCGTTATATATTCAAGATGGACAATATTTAATATTTATTTGCTACGTATATGTAGGGATGTGGGTCTATACATATGTTGTTCATAGTATGTTTAGGTGTGTGTCATGTATGTGTTTCACTTTGAGAGCGGGCAACTAAATTTCATTTTTGATGTGTGCCATTGTGCCCACAGTATAAAAATGACAATAAAGGTTATCTTATCTTATCTTATCTTATCTTATCTTATCTTATCTTATCTTATCTTATCTTATCTTGCTGCTATTGAACCTTCCGTTCCTAGGGAGTTTGTAGCATCCCTCTTCTGTCTGTTGAGTCTAGGAGTCTGCAGGGAAGCAAGCAGCACAATGCCAACAATGGGGGTGTGTGGACTCACTTACAAGCTCTGCACATCTCTTGTGCTTCTTTTTTACTTCATGCTCCAGATGTTCACATTGCTTCCTCTTCTTTGTGAGGTCAGACTCCTATCAGAAGAGGAAAGGAGACAATCAAACTGAAAAGCAAATGACCAAACAACCGTTCCCTCTTTCAAAGGAGATGGCCTAAATTCAGGGATGCTGAAGCCTCAACTGGCCTAGATTTAGCAGCTGGACACTCTCGGGTCTTCTTTTCCAGAGAACTAAGTCATAAAAGCATACAAGTAGTCCTCGACCTATGACCACAATTGAGCCCAAAACTTCTGCTGCTAAGTGAGGAATGTGTTAAGTGAATTTTGTCCCATTTTACGACCTTTCCTGCCACATGTGTTAAGTGAATCACTGCAGTTGTTAAGTTACTAACATGGTTGTTAAATGAATCTGGCTTCCCCATTGACTTTGCTTATCAAAAAAAAGTTGCAAAAGGCGATCACATGACCCCGGGAGACTGCAACCGTCATAAATATGAGTCAGTTGCCAAGCGTCTGAATTTTGACCACGGGGATGCTACGATGGTCGTAAGTGTGAAAAACAGTCATAAGTCACTTTTTTTCAATACTGTTGTAACTTTGAACGGTCACTAAACGAGCTGTTGTAAGTCGAGGACTACCTGTATTTTGCCACTAAACCAGGTGGCTGCAACCTTGACAACTTCAAGATTTGTGGACATAGCTGGCTGAGGAATTCTGGGAGCTGAAGTCCACAAGTCTTAAAGTTGTCAAGGTTGCAGACCCCTGCACTAGACCAGGGGTAGGCTAAAACATATAAGGAACGGTTGCTGGAATTGGGTATGTCTAGTTTAATGAAGAGAAGGACGAGGGGTGACATGATAGCAGTGTTCCAATATCCCAGGGGCTACCACAAAGAAGAGGGAGTCAAGCTATTTTCCAAGGCACCTGAAGGCAGGACAAGAAGCAACGGATGGAAACTAACCAAGGAGAGAAGCAACCTAGAACTAAGGAGAAACTTCCTGACAGTTAGAACAATTAACCAGGGGAACAACCTGCCTCCAGAAGCGGTGAATGCTCCAACACTGGAAGTTTTTAAGAAGAGGCTGGACAGCCATTTGTCCGGAATGGTATAGGGATACCTTCCTGAGCAGGGGGTTGGACTAGATGACCTCCAAGGTCCCTTCCAACTTTTATTATTATTATTATTATTATTATTATTATTATTATTATTATTATTATTATTATTATTATTATTATTATTACTACTACTACTACTACTATTATTATTATTATTATTATTATTATTATTATTATTATTATTATTATTATTATTATTATAACTAGTCATAAAAGAGCCAAGGTTACAGACCCCTGCACTAGACAGATGCATCAGGGGTGCTTTCAGTAGCATCTGCAGGATCTCCCTCCTTTCAGGCATGTGGGCAACCTCATAACGCTTGTAGAAAAGGGGCAGGGCTTGCATGACCACACAGTGACATCATTCCGAGCCCTTTGTCTCCCTCACAGATTCCATAGGTTGCTCACTGATCTACAATCTTGAAAGTTTTAATGAGTGTTTACAAGCTCCTTTGGTTATGCAAAACCTGCCCCTTCCCATTGGTAGAGAGGAACGCATAGAAGCTGGAAGCTCCAGTGAGGAGATTTCTGAGGCTCCCAGCTGGATTGTTTTCTTTAAGCTATCAATTACTTGTAGACTACAGGCAGTCCTCAACTTACAACAGTTCGCTTAGTGACCGTTCAAAGTTAGAACGGCACTGAAAAAAATGACTTATGACTGTTTTTTACACTTACGACCATTGCAGTGTCCCTGTGATCAGAATTCAGGTGCCTAGCAACTGGTTTATATTTATGACGGTTACAGTGTCCTGGGGTCACGTGATCCCTTTTTTTCGACCTTTTGACAAGCAAAGTCAATGGGGATGCCAGATTCACTTAACAACTGTGTCAAGGAAGGTTATAAAATGGAGCAAAACTCACTTCAAAACTGTCTCACTTGGCAACAGAAATTTTGGGCTCAATTGTGGTCATAAGTCAAGGACCACCTGTACTTCAGAGCAGATTACACAGATCTTTAAAATCAAGATCACATGACGTGTTAATACCACTTTACAATGCCTTAGTAAGGCCACACTTGGAATACTGCATCCAGTTTTGGTCACCACGATGTAGAAAAGATGTTGAGACTCTAGAAAGAGTACAGAGAAGAGCAACAAAGATGATTAGGGGACTGGAGGCTAAAACATATGAGGAACGGTTGCTGGAATTGGGTATGTCTAGTTTAATGAAGAGAAGGACGAGGAGTGACATGATAGCAGTATTCCAGTATCTCAGGGACTGCCACAAAGAAGAGGGAGTCAAGCTATTCTCAAAAGCACCTGAAGGCAGGACAAGAAGCAACGGATGGAAACTAATCAAAGAGAGAAGCAATCTAGAACTAAGGAGAAACTTCCTGAAAGTTAGAACAATTAACCAGGGGAACAATCTGCTTCCAGAAGCGGGGAATGCTCCAACACTGGAAGTTTTTAAGAAGAGGCTGGACAGCCATTTGTCCGAAATGGTATAGGGTTTCCTGCCTGAGCAGGGAGTTGGACTAGATGACCTCCAAGGTCTCTTCCAACTTTATTATTATTGTTGTTGTTGTTGTTATTACTACTACTACTACTACTACTACTACTACTACTACTACTACTACTACACCGGAACAGCATTATTAGAAAATGCCACCCTTCCATCTTTCGTGGAGACCATTGAAAGAAAGAAGATGCTTGAAGAAGCATCTCTCCAAGACGGTTCTCAGCCTCACTGGCAACACAGAGCAGGGACTTTTTTCTTAGTGGCATCCTTTCTCCTGGGATCCTCTTCCACAAGAGAACTTTGGTGTTTTAAATTTTAGTAAAATGTGTGCGTAATTCATTTAACAACTATGGCAAGAAAGGTCGTAAAATGGGGCAAAACTCACTTAACAGCTGTCTTGCTTAGCAACAGAAATTTGGGGCTCACTTGTAGTCGTAGGTTGAGGTACAGGTAGTCCTCGACTTACGACCACAATTGAGCCCAAAATTCTTCTGCTAAGTGAGACATTTGTTAAGTGAATTTTGCCCCATTTTAGGACCTACCTTGGCACCCTTGTTGCGTGAATCACTGCAGTTGTTAAATTAGTAACACAGTTGTTAAGTGAATCTGGCTTCCCCATTGACTTTGCCTGTCAGAAGGTCGCAAAAGATGATCATGTGACCCCGGGACGCTGCAACGGTCATAAATATGAGTCAGTTGCCAAGCACCTGAATTTTGATCACGTGAACGTGGGGATGCTGCAATGGTCATAAGTATGAAAAATGGACATAAGTCACTTTTTTCAGTGACGCTGTAACTTCAGAGGGTCACTCAATGAACTGTTCTAAGTCGAGGACTATCTGTAGTTACTTTTGAGGATAATGTTTCCACAAGGTAAAGTTCAAGACTCCCCTGACGTGTGAACAGATGATAAAGTAATTTTTGCCATTGTCTTTTGGAAATGTTATTCAGCGCCTCAGTCTAGTCCAGTGTTTCTCAACCTTGACAATTTTAAGGCATGTGGACTTCAACTCCCAGAATTCCACAGCCAGCGTTGCTGGCTGTGGAATTCTGGGAGTTGAAGTCCACATGCCTTAAAATTGTCAAGGTTGAGAAACACTGGTCTAGTCAATAGTTCTAGGTCGGATTTCCTGTTAGTGCCCTATCCAAGGACTCACTAGGGCACCCTCCTTAACCTTTTTAAGATTTGCTAAGCTGTACTAGATGTTGTCATATGCTGTGCTAAAGATTGTTTTTTTTAAAAAAAAACTCACCAAATGCTTCACTTGCTCTTTGACCTCAGGGGCAGAAAACAAAGTTTCTTCTCTATCTTGTACGCTTGCAAAAGGAAACACTCCTGTCTCTGACTGCAAAACAGACAAATTTCAGGCAAAATTAAAAAGCAAATGATCCTGTTTATTTTGTCATCCTTTACTGGTAGGAGTTAGCAAGTTGACTAAATTTATTTATTTATGAAATTTCTACTCTGCCCATCTCACCTAAGTGACTCTGGGCAGTTTACAACACCCAGTCTTAAGGCCAACCTTCTCTCCTGCAAATCTTTTTGCTCTGTGAACTGCTCTGGGTGTAGAATGTCACCTCTGAGGTTAGGCAGGAATGTGAACTTCCATATGGCTGGATTTACACCAGGCTAAAATAAGGTTTGCTGGCTTCGTTATTCAGCACACCATGAGAACCAGGCTGTTTATCTGTGCAAATTATGTGGACCAGACTATCACATTAAACCATCATATGATTTGTTTAGGCATGGCACCCAGAACACAGCACTGCTGTCAGGCCAAAACCAAGAATCACAAAGTAATGATTCTTCCCAGCTGAGTTCTTTATTATTTTCGCATCTATAGTCAAAAAACTTGCCAGACTGTGGACGCTACTATCTGCATCTAGAATATACTCTGTAAACTACCAAGGAAGTGCTGTCTTCACCCTTTTTCTCTCACATGTAACATTCAGACTGAGATCTCTTACTTCTTTGGAATGTATCCCATCCCTCCTGGGTGTCCACCTTCCATCACAACTACTTATGGTATGCTGGGATGAGTGAATTCACCTTGTAAATGGCATCTAATAAAGAGCTCCTTATATTTTTACACACAAGAGAGAGTTAGTAATCAGTAAGTCCAGATTCAAATTTCATGTCTGTTAGGTGTGAAGAATCAGGACCACATGTTAGGTTCCAGTTAAGCTGATTTATTATTCATGTCTATATACAAGAATCTAGTCAACTGTCAGAACTAATTGGGTGCTAGATAACAGTTAATAGAATTCAAAAGGAATTGAACTTAGACCGCTTGTGGGAACATAATGTCTCTAGGCCAGTGATGGCGAACCTTTTAGAGACCGAGTGCCCAAACTGCAACCCAAAACCCACTTATGCATTGTCGGGTGCCGGGTGGGTGTGGCCCATTAGCTGCGTGTAACCCATTGGCTTGGCGTGGCTGTGGTGGTAACGGCAGACTGGGTGGGACTAAAAAGTTCAATCAATCAATTCCAACTTTGCAAGATTTTTTTTCCCATGAGAAGTTGAAATTGACTGATTGATTGAATATTTTTTTTTGCACACGGCGGTGGAGGCCTAAAGCAAAAAGGTTTTATAAAACCCAGCTGAAGGCCTAGGACTGGGGCGACAGCACGTGTGCTCACAGAGAGGGCTCTGAGTGCCGCCTCTGGCACCCATGCCATAGGTTCGCCACCACTGCTCTAGGCTGATTCCTCTCTTAATTCCACCCCCAGACAATGCCACGCCTTCTCCTTATATAAAAAATAAATGTACATTAAAAATTATATAAAAATATATGATCATCTCAGTCCTTTAATATCATATAGCATCATTCTAATTATTTATTTTATTTATTTGTTTAAGAAAATTTATATGGTTGCCCACTCACTCTCAGTGACTCTGGGTGGTTTATAAAAATAAAAACCCAATATGCAACAATAACCCTCCACCCCCTGGCAATAACAATCAATCAGATAAGTCTCTTTATGGACTCCATCCCACTTGGGATTCTGCAGGTCCATTGGCAAAACCAGGTCTTCGAGGCCTTGTGAAAGAGTGTCAAAGTGGAAGGCAATCTACTCTCCATGGGGATAATGTTCCAAAGGGAGAAAACCACCGTGGAAAGGCCATTCTTCTGGGTCCTGCCAGATGTACTTCCTTAGGAGAGGGGACCTGCAACATTCCCTGCCTCTATGCCCTGGTGAGTCAGATAAATGTGACTGGGAAAAGATGGTCCTTCAAATAACCTGGTCTCGAGGCTATGCATCTATTTCTTATTTATTTATTTATTTGTTTGTTTGTTTGTATATTTATTTATCAATCATATTTCTAAATTGCCCATCTCTTTCAAAGAAGCATTCTGGGCAGATATATAGAAGCTGGGCGGCCTTGAGTTCTACTCCCACCTTAGGCGCAAAGACAGCTGGGTGACCTTGGGCCAGTCACTTTCTCTCAACCCTAAAAAGGAAGCAATGGCAAGCTGCTTTTGAAAAACTGGAGGGACTTGTCCATCAGTCTCCAAGAAGAGGACACAATTGAATGGAAGTGTGTGCACATCCACACCCACACATAATTTATTTTTCAGAATTGGGAGATATATATAATTCCAATTCTGAAAAGTCAAAAATTGATAAAATTATGAATTGACAATCTAAGCCCCCTCTCTCTATATTAATTACTACTTTTTATTAAAACCAGATAAAAGCTAAAGTACTACTATAGGTGTCTCAAGGGCTTGACTTCAATCAACACTCAAGCCACTAATGTCAGAAAACATTGATAGTAACCCAGAATATCACTTCTCAGCTTCAATCTGTGAATCATAAGTAATGAGCAAGAAGATTCAGAGATTTTAAGACTCTTTTTCCTATCCTAGTACCTTTTAAGGAGTGGGATTCATCTCCTATCATCCCCAGCCAGAAAAATCAAAGCTAGTGCTAACTGGGGATTATAGGAGATGTAGTCTAACATAGCTGGTTGTTCTAAGTATACATTAATGTTAGTGACTGTAATCCTTACTAACCTGGCAGTACCTGAAGAATTGTGGGAGGAAAATTTGTCCAATATTATATGTTTTCTGTACATTAAAATCTGACTCTGTCATCCAGGAAGCTGTCTCATCCTGAGTTGAAACAGTTAAGGTTTCCTGGAACTGAGACATTTTGAGTCGCTCTGCGAGTTGGATGGGCTCTAAATTTGATGTTTTTTAAAAAAAAAATAAACGAGCAAATTATAGAAGCTCCTGAATAGATGGAAGGCTTATGTTCTGATCAGGAGGTGGCTCTTTCCACTGTAACACTGAATGAGCAAATGGAAACTGCCAGTATTTCTACTTTGGATTGAAATGGTTCTTCAAAATCCACCTTTCACTGCCCATAAATGCAGGATGGTTTCAGCTGGAGGTTTCAGGAACTGCCCTGGGAAAAGTAATCTGCCTACAAGGTGAAATAGATTGGCCATTTCTCTGTTCTAGAAAAAAAATTACTAAAAAAAAAAATCAGACTCTGTTAGGGAACTGATAGAGGAAGAAGCCAAAGCCCTTACTAACAAGCTTCTCAGATAAAGAGTTTTATTCTACCATCTTTACATTATTTGGAGATAATGTTCCTGAAATATACTCTCTCCAACCTCCAGCTTCCTAAGATGATTTGCACGTTTAAAGAACAAGAATTGTATACATATTCAAGAATATTTAGTAATGCACTCAATAGGGCATTAAAATCTACCCGTCTTGGCAAAATTTATGGAACTCTGATATGGAGCCTCTCTCCTCAAAGCAAGCAACACAACATTAGGTTTCTCACCAATGCAACGTCAGGAGAGCTGGTTCAACCTCCCGATCCTCTTTTCAGTCAAACTTGCCTCCACCTAGATCCTTTGCCACCCCAAAGGCGACGCGGCCTGTACAAAAACAAGCGCTTTTCAGCCGGCCCGCTGCGCCTTCCGCTTCAGCACCAGGGACAGTTCCGAGCTGGCACAGTTCCAGCCCGGTGGATTGTCCGGTGGGCTGAACCACTTTGCCGTCCGGAAGAGGGAGGAATATCCGCAGCTCGACACGGGGCAGGGAAAAGTTCCAAGCTGCGGCCCGAGGAAGGACCCCTTGACTGAATAGTGGGAACTCCCAGACTTGACCATCCAAACTTCCAGGATCTGAACTAGGATCCGGAAGAGGTGTAAACACGGTGCAGTTCAAAATCTCCCCCGTTCTCCATACAGTCAACATCTTCAAGGAAGGTTCAAGTGTGATAAAAGTATGTTTGTATTTTTATTTTTATTTTTGCATGTAAGAAACAGAGAATAGGAAGAAAGATGGGAACAGTGACTTGCCATGATATGCCTAAGTATTTATAGCTGGGATGAGATTAAGTCGGGAATTCCTGATCTGTGCAGCTGTCAATCAGAGTATTATACCTATTGGCACTATAATTTAATGGGTCAATAGGGCAGGGGAAAGAGGCAACAATATGGTCTAGTGATGAGAGAAATGCAGCAGCACATGAGAGACAGGCTCAATGCGCTGAGCCTGTTATTGGAATCAAAAAGCTTATCTCCCAACAATCCTGGCCACATGCTAAAATAAAAACTCTCCGAGTTCAGCTCAACTTTGGTGACAGATTCACATCTGTGTAGTTCCCTTGGCAACAGTGCATGATTTGCCACACTTCTTCTGGGACATTTTCCCCATTTCCTAATACGCCCCACAGCCTTAGCTGATCAAGATATAAATCTCATTTGTCATCTTGTGCCACTTCCCTTTCCTTGAAGTTCTTCAATCGCAAATGATGTTGGGGGTTGCACTGTATGCTTTCCATAGAAATTCAAGCACTCTGTAGTGCTATAAAGTCTATTAAAAACAAGGGTCAAAATCAGAAGAAATGCTCTGCAGTTTTTGTTCATTTCAGCCTTTTTAGTCCATTTCCCCTTGTTCTCTACCTACCCCACATTATCTGAACAGAGTGCTTATGTAGACATAAAGTAGCGCCATTTGCTCAGGAAGCCTGCAAAAGATGTATTGGTAAACAAATGCTGTCTAATACACCCAGGAAGAGCTCAGCTGTCTTCTTGTCCAAATAGCCCAACTCCACCCAGGCCTGGAGCTGCACTGCTGGTTTCTCTTCCTCCTCCTTCAGCAGCATTCTGAGAACCTGTTTTTAAGCTGTTCCATCTGGACAAAGAATAGAGGAACAAGAGAGATGTGGGGCTATTCACAGCAGCATCTGCTGGGGCTGGAGGGTAGGGAGGGAAGATCAGGATCAGCAATGATGGATGGGGCATGCATGTGATATTGACACATGTACAAAAGAAATGAGGCTTGTGTTGCAACACTCCAACCGCCCTCTTGATGCTGGGGGCTCTTCACCCCTGTTAGCAACTGCAAAGAACCTTTGGCTCTCCAAAGGTTATCTATCTGGTGGACATTCCATCATGTTATCTGATCTCTTTTCATTCCAAGTAGGCATGATAACAGTTGTTCATTTTAAGAACTTGTACCTGTGCTTGATCTCTCCCCTCTCCCTTTGTTGGTCTGTGTTCACTCAGCATATTTAACCTCATCAGATAAAAGCCTAGCAGCTGCATCTGTACAACAAACTAAACTTAGTGCTATTACTGAGTATTGTTTAGCGGTCCAAAACATTGTGTGAACCCAGCTCACTAGATTTGTTAATGAGGAAAAGTATTGTGAGCACCCAGAAAAATGGGATAATTCTGTAGCTGGTTAGGCATGTTCTGTGGATATAGAATGTATATATATATATTAGGATCTTCTCACTAATATACATAAACCACACTGGAGGTCTTTTTAGCTGAACAGTGGGATAAAATGTTTTAAATAAATGAACAAATAAATATAATGTTTATGGCGATGCTTTTAAGCCTCACTTGATTCTTTTTCTTTGCTTTCAACCTGAATGAATCAAGCAGCAGATTAAAAAAAAACAGGAAATGCAGAGCATTACATAAAGGAATGACATGTTTAATTGTCATTTAAAAGAGCTGCAGTTCTTTTCTCAAATATGCCCCACTTCCAGAAGTGTCTTCACTATCTCAGAATTGCAGTGGACCAATGGAATAGTAAAACAGCAAACCTTGTATCTCATGTTAGATAGCAAAGATAGACTCAGGAATCTGGTATTCTAAGAATGGTGGATTTTGTTCTAGATTTTGCAGCATGTGGATAATTAGAAGGTAGACAAGATGCATATTTATAAACTGGAAGGAGTTCAAAGAATTTACCTGGCTGGTCTCCTCCACTGCTATGCACAGCTCCTCCCATGGCTGTGATACCCTTGTAAGAGAAAAACCATTTGAACAGGTAGTTCTGGCTGACGTGGTGAGCCCCAAGTTCATTGCAAAGGCTAAAGAAATGTCTCCTGATCCTTGACCACCAGGCTCCAGGGCTGCCTTAAAATTCTTCACAGCAATCTGTCTCTGTAACCGCAGCACTTCCTTCTGAGATTCTTGGAGTAAATGCTGGAAATCTAGAAGAGGCAGACATGGAGGACCTTCCTAGAAAAACAGAAATTATCACTTACCAGATTAAATAAATCCTGAGTGGCTTATTAACCAGAGAAAACTGCTTATATTTGCGTATGAGAAATACATTACACAGCAAATGACCAACTACTGTTTGTTTCCTCTTAGATAGTAAATAGCTATGCCATTGTGTCTTCAAGCAACATCTTGGAAGAGCGATTCATCTTCTTTCCACATAGAAGATAGAATCCATTTTCTCAGATAACTCTTGTTGGCTGCACTTGAACAAAAGCTTTTAAAAAGAAAATACCTATGTTGATAAAGCTCTGTTATCAACCAAAAATGCTTTTTTAATGACAAAACTAATCCAGATTTCACCAAGCTGTTGCTTTCCAGAATTGTGAGACTTCGACTCCCTTTATCTGTGCTGGCTGGAGATTATGAGAGGTGAAGCCCAATAACTCTGAAGGGCAGCAATGTGAAATCTGAGTTATTTAACTGATTAATACAGCATCCATAATAATATTAATAATGAAAAAAGACATATTTCAGATTTCAGGCACATTTCATAACATTCTAGTAGTCTGAAAAGAACAATTAGCAGACATGAAAACCTGCAGCATACAGTTAAACTGTCTCATTCAAACCAACCAGTGACCTGGGCCTCACTCTATCTCTTTGATCTTCCTACCTCTTAGGTCCCTCATCCTCACCTTCACTTTCAAACATCTGTCCTTGGCAACTTAAGACAGGTGGACTTCAACTCCTAGAATTCCCCCGGCCAGCCTGTTGAAGTCCACCTGTCTTAAAGTTGCCAAGATTGAGAAACACTGGTCCAGATCATGAAGTCCTACTTCTTTTAATTCTTGATAAGATTTTCCCCACCTTTTACATTTTAACAGCATCTTCTTCCAGTCATTCTTACAAATCTTGTTTCCCAATCTTTTGTTTGGCTTATGGACACTTATTCGTAATTATCCATTCTGGCACTTAATTGTTCCTCCTACTTAGCTCCCTATTGGCAGTGAATATTTTTCTTTATCCTAAAATACGTTTTTCCCAAACTAAAAGTTCACTTTCCTCAGGGAATGATGTAGCAGTATTCCGTATCTGAAAAAAAAATCTCCCTTAAAAGTTGGAATATTAAATCATGCCAGACAAATCTTATTCCATTCTTTGATTAGGTGACAAAATTAGTGGACCAGAGGAATGCTGTGGATATAATTTACTTGGACTTCAGTAAGACATTTGATGAAGTAGATCACAACCTACTACTTGATAAGATAGAAAAATGTGGGTTAGACAGCATCACCACCAGATGGATTCATAGCTGGCTGATCAGCCATATTCAGCGTGTGGTCCTAAATGGAACTGCATCTACATGGAGGGAAGTGTATAGTGGGGTGCCCCAGGGCTCTATTCTGGGCCCAGTGCTCTTCAACATCTTCATCAATGATTTGGGTGAGGGGATAGATGGGGAACTCATCAAATTTGCAGACGACACCAAGCTGGCAGGAATAGCCAACATTCCAGAAGATAGGCTTAAGATACAAAAGGATCTTGAACAGACTATCTAACAAAATGAAATTCAATGGTGAAAAAAGTAAGGTTCTACATTTAGGCAAGAAAAACCAAATGTACAGGTATAGTATAGGTGGTACCTTGCTCAATAGTAGTAACTGTGAGAGGGATCTTGGAGTCCTAGTGGACAGTCACTTAAATATGAGCCAGCAGTGTGCTGCAGCTGCCAAAAAAGCCAACACAGTGCTAGGCTGCATTAACAGAGGGATAGAATCAAGATCACGTGAAGTGTTAATATCACTTTATAGCAACATGGTAAGGCCACACTTGGAATGCTGCATCCAGTTTTGGTCACCATGATGTAAAAAAGATGTTGAGACTCTAGAAAGAGTACAGAGAAGAGCAACAAAGATGGTCAGGGGACTGGAAGCTAAAACATAAAGAACGGTTGCTGGAATTGATTATGTCTAGTTTAATGAAGAGAAGGACGAGGGGTGACATGATAGCAGTGTTCCAATATCTCAGGGGTTGCCACCAAGAAGAGGGAGTCAAGCTATTCTCCAAAGTGCCTGAAGGCAGGACAAGAAGCAATGAATGGAAACTAACCAAAGAGAGAAGCAACCTAGAACTAAGCAGAAACTTCCTGACAGTTAGAACAATTCATCAGTGGAACAACCTGCCTCCAGAACTTGTGAATGCTCCAACACTGGAAGTTTTTAAGAAGAGACTGGACGGCCATTTGTCTGAAATGGTATAGAGTTTCCTGACTGAGCAGGGGGCTGGACTAGAAGACCTCCAAGGTCCCTTCCAACTGTTGTTGTTGTTGTTGTTGTTGTTGTTATTATTATTATTATTATTATTATTATTATTATTATTATTATTATTATTATTATTATTATTATTATTATTTCTTTGATATCAGTGTCCTGACTGAAGATGGCTTTCTGGTCATAGTAACAAAAACCATGGGGCTTTTCTGAGCATGATGATAAAGAGACAAGAAAAGCTCCATTTGCTACTTTTCTGTACTGACACACTTGGAAGTGTAAGAGCAGAAACAGAAAAATGTGATAATCCTGGTCCAGATGGGCCTGGATCCAAATCCTAGTTCTCACTCACAATGGATGGAGGTTTACCACATCTGGACAACATCAGCCTGAGTGTATTCAGTGGTAAACATTCACCTTTCCACCCATGATTTTAGCTTGAAGTTCTTGACATTCCCTCTGCAGAGCATTGATCTGTTTGTCTTTCATCAGGAGTGCATTGGCTTGTTCTTGGAGATCTGTAGCCCGTTGGCGTGCCAGTACTCTTTTGCACATTCCTGCACAGGAGCTCTTCACATTTATTGGTGCATTCACCTACAACAAGAAAAGACTGACAGTTTTCTAACAGGCCAATCTTTGGGACAAATAAATAAATGACTAAGAAGATAAACTGACTTAAAGTCAAAGAGTCAGACCATTGGTCTATCTGGCTTCATTCTATCTAACTTGATTAGAAACCTATTTCTAAGGTAAGGGCACACAAAGTAAGGCCCACCAGATGTCAATGGACTGCAATTCCCATCATGCCTTGCTATTGATCATGCTGACTAAGGTTGATGGGAGTTACAGTTTATTTCTTCTCTAAGGTTTCTAGTTGGGATTTTCCTAACCACCTTTGGCCACACCAGGGATTAAACTGGAATTTTTTTTGCAAAGCAGGATTCCTAAATATTCTTCCATACACAAATGACAATACATTTGGGGAATGACCATTAATAAACTACAAAGAATATGGGGGTATATGCATGTGAAAGGTGAAAGAGGGTGAAAGACTGAGAACTCTAAATCAATTAGTAATTATCATGGTTGAACAAGAGATCAGAATTCCAGTCTCTGTAACAGACTTAATGTAAGGCTTCATAATTCTGATAGTCAAGAAAAAGTATTCATTGCTTTTGAAAAAACTTTACTTTTTAATATCAAAAAGGTTGTAGTAAACTCTGACTTTTATCACCTTTGTGACATACCCAAGCCCAACAATATGGGCAGCTTGATTGGGCTTGTCCGCCACCCAGGGTTGGGTCACTTACCACTCTGAGGTTGGCCTCTTGCAGCTTCCTGGCTCTCTCCTCCAGACGTTTCGCAATGACCGCCAGCTCTGCATTCTTCCTTTTCAAATGCCTCACTTTCTCCTGAGTCTCCGGGAAGCAGGTCTTACGCTGGGAAACAGAAAACAAGAGAGAAAGATCTAAACTGCCCTTTTTGATCCAGTTTTAGTTTTGGAGGGGGATCCATTTTGGGGAAATACATTCATTCAGCAAGGAGGGCAGTATAACCACCATTTTCACCCCCAACGTATGGTATGGTCCACCGATGATTGCTTAAGTTAGAACATGAGTCATAACCTGAGATGAATGCAATCTAATTGGGGGGAAAAAACAGTTTGGATGTTGCATTTTGCATTAAAATTTAAAATCTCCCGGCTGTTTATTAAGCTTAAAGCAACTTCAGAAATTCCACTCCAGATTTTTTTAGTTATTTATTAAATTTCTATACTGCCCATCCCACCTAGGTGACTTTGCGCCATATACAACATAATAAAACAATATTAACACTTGAATAAAAGCACAGATTAAAAACAGAATTAAGGACAAAGTTGAAACCTACGTACAAGGTAAAAGTGAAATTCAAAGTTAAAAATCCAGAAGGCTAAAAGGTTGACAAGGCAGGAGGAGTATTCTCAAGCCATCCCCAGGGTTGCGTCATACTCTTAGATCCCATGCTAATTGGCAGAGCCAGGTCTTTATACATTTCCAGAAAGCCAGAAAGGTGGGGGCTTGCCTCACCTCTGAGGGTAAAGTGTTCCAAAGTGAGGGAGCAACAGCACAGAACGCCCTCCTGCTAGATCAGTGTTTCTCAATCTTGACAATTTTAAGGCATGTGGACTTCAACTCCCAGAATTCCACAGCCAGCATTGCTGGCTGTGGAATTCTGGGAGTTGAAGTCCACATGCCTTAAAATTGTCAAGGTTGAGAAACACTGTGCTAGATCCTGCCAGTTGAAATTCCTTGACTGATGGGATATGCAGCACATCCTTCCTGCTCGACCAGGTGGGATGGGTCAATGTAATTGGGATGAGGCAGTTCCTAAGGCATCTTGAGATTGCAGTTGGTTGATCAAGGAGCTGTTCAGGTGCTCAGTCTGGACTGAACAGATTGGCTGTTCCTATGCTTCTTGTCCTTCCCATCCAAGCAGAAGCCTTACTAGCTGGCTTCTGCTTAAACTGGTCTAACCTTTTCTTTTAGGGATTGTTCCCTCCTCAACAGTCCCTGTACCCTGCCTTTGTTTTCTCAGATATTTATATACATCAATTTCTTCACCCCTGCCTCTACCATTTTCTCACATTATCTCCTTTGACATTCATACAGACCCTTCCCTTTTTCCCCCTTTCCTTTGTGAGGCTATAAATCTGGATAGGGATTGAGAAAACAAGGTAGCATGCTTCACCCAGCCTGAGCAGAAACTGAAAGGGTTAACACTGGGAGATACACCGATGTAAAGGTTGAATGGAGCATGAGCTTCTAGAGTGGAGGATGGTTCATTGACTTAATAGGTCATTTTGGAACAACTGCAAGATTATTAAAAATAAAGAAACCAACAGCTGACCAGCAGAGAACACTACTAACAGCCTAGTTTGAAATGGGTTGCAATAAGCACTGGAGGGAAAAGAGACATATCAGGCACTGCAACCAATCAGAGCTGGAACTGCTACTAGACCTGAACAAAGCAATGTAGACCATCTACTCTGAAGAGCTTAAGGCATCTCAGCCCAAAAAGCAGCAGTTTTGAATTGCAATTGGGATGCACTTGCAATAGACTGAGAGTTGGATGGAGGGTGATATTATTCATTCAGAAAGCAGTGAGTGGCCCATACAGGTACATAAAGGTTTACAAAAATTCCTGGAAAACTAGCAAGCACAAAACTGCGAAAGAGCTTTCTGTGAGCAGGGCTTCTTTTAGTATCTGAGATCCTGGAGAAACTTTTCAAGTCAAACTGACAGCAGCAACCTTGTCCATTGTGATGTCCTCCAGATATGTGGGATTGCAACTGCCATCTTTCCCAGTTGCAGTACAGACATCTGGGGGGGACACCAGGTTAGAGAATTTTGCACTCGGTAGAGCAGGCATGTAGATGTAAGGCCCCAAGGCCTCATCTGCTCACCTTAAGTCTTAGGAGCAGTTCCCAAAACCCTTCCAAAAATACTGCTTAATTGATTATATTTAATTAATGGTAGAGCATCCTTGTTTGGTTGGCCTCATCCATTTCTTCATCCTGGCCCCATCTACATTTTGTAGCCTGATTCCCATCATTCCAATCAGCATATTGGTCCAGCCTTCCAACTTCAACAGCCTGGCTTAAGATGAGACAGCTCCTTACAACCCAAAGTTCATTAGCCTCTTAAGGCAATACTTTCAAAATGTTTTTAAGATTCACGGAGAAACGGGAGAACGATCTGAACCAAGGGGCAGCAGCCAGCAAGGAATTCTAACTGCAATTATAAAGCTATGGAAATCTTGCCCTTTCACTCAGTGGAACTTTGGCAGGACAAAAGCTTGCTACCCTGTTTTAATTAGCAGAAGTGGGGCATGGCTTAGATATTCTATTTCAAGTGCCAAAACAGTTTGTTCAGCCCTGTGCTGAAAGCATTGGTCTGCATCATTTGGAACCCAGAGTTTCAAATAGCCTTTTTTATGCCCTCAAATGTCATTGCAAAGGAACATCTTTGGAATTATACAAGCCATCCTTGGTGCCCAATACAATAACTCAGGATTGTCAGCTTATACATCTCCAGATAGTGTTGCGCTTCAATTTCAATCACCATTAGCCAGTTTGGCTAATGACCAAGGACGATAGGACTTGAAGCCCAACAACATCTAGGTAGCCAGAGACTGTTCAATCATGCTTGACTAAACAACATTTGGGTACCATGCATACAACTCTTGCATGCCCCTTACCAGAAGATTGTTTTCCTTCTTCAGGCTGGCACAACGTATCTGCAACTCCTCTAGGGCTGTCAGAAGCACTTGGTTTTGACGCAGAATACAGGGATAACTCACACCATACTGTAAAGCAGAAGGAGGAGTTAAAGGAAATACAGAAAAAGGAGGAAAAAGGGAGGATATTATTAACTCATTCTTTACTAATTACACTCCAGGAAGGTTTTCTTATTCTATTTTTCTCTAGATGTGTTAACAATAGCTCCCAACATTTACATGCTTGAACACCAATTCATCTTGATTGGATGGAGAGGGCTATACGTAGAATGGAACCAAATTCTTAACAGTTATCATGAGAAAATAACAACATACACCACTGTGTCAATGTCATCCTGGTAGGTTTTCTCCTGTTTTAGAGAACAGCTCCCATTGACTGCTATGAGGAAATGTATGATGCTTCCCTTTTTAAGGAATACAATCTTCATAGGAAATAGTAAGAGTAGTTTCCCTGGGAGGGATCTTGCTCAGAACTAAAAAATCTTTGCTCAAGGCTTCTTGACAGGAGGAGGAGGAGGAGGAGGAGGAGGAGGAGGAGGAGAGTGGAGGAATCCTATGACTTTCCTAAGCTGCTTTCTTTCAACATTTGTTGAAACAAAAGTAACTTATTTTCTGGTTATACATAATCTATTGAACCATAAATCAATCAAACAGGCAGGATTAACATAAAAGGCTATGCCACAAAAGTCTAAGTAATGCTGGGTCTAAGTAATGCTGGGTCTCTAGTTGGCCTGGTTGTGTGAACAAGGCATTGAGGCATAGATAGAGATCTAGCTTAATATTAGACAAAATTCCTAACAGCAACAGCAGTTTGTCAACAGAGCCAATGATCCAAAGAGATAGTGGATCCCCTTTTAGTTGATGTGTTCAAGCATGTGTGTGTTTGTGTGTATTTGTGTGTGTGTGTGTGTATATATAATGTACACACACACATATACACATATACATATCCCTAATAACTTGAAAAATGCGAATCCCAGGCATATTTGTGTAACGGTATAAAGTCCTCGAACTCTGGGATAAGTATAAAACAGCTGTTTATTGTTAAAAACAATAAAAACGATAAATAGTTGCTTTTATTGTTTTTATTGTTTTTAACAATAAACAGCTGTTTTATACTTATACCAGAGTTCGAAGACTTTATACCAGTGTTTCTCAACCTTGACAATTTTAAGGCATGTGGACTTCAATTCCCAGAATTCCACAGCCAGCAATGCTGGCTGTGGAATTCTGGGAGTTGAAGTCCACATGCCTTCAAATTGTCAAGGTTGAGAAACACTGCTTTATACCATTACACATATACAGATATACAGATATACAGATGATAGATAGATAGATAGATAGATAGATAGATAGATAGATAGATAGATAGATAGATAGATAGATAGATAGATAGATAGATAGATAGATAGATAGATCTGAATGTATATATATAGTATCTATATGTGTGTATACATATACATATATATACTGTATACATACAGATACATGTATATATATATGTGTGTGTGTGTGTGTTTGTGTGTGTACATATACATATACATATACACTCTCAATATCAGCCACATGCAATGGTAAATGCAATTCTTACAAATACCGTCTCCCTTGCTCTTGATTTTCCGCATCATTATATTACTGGTTACCATGTCTTTTGAGTAATAGACAAATCCTTTTTCAAATTCAAATTCAAACATCCTGTGGCTTTTTCCCCCTAACTGTTTGTTTAAGGAAAGAGGGATTTGGGAACTTTTGGCTCTCACCCAAAGCGACAGTAGTTAATTTAGCTGTGTCTCTACACCTCTGAGCCTTCACTGATGATGGCAGACTCATTGAAGCTATGCAATAACTTCCAGGCATCTACAAAATATATTCCCAAAGAGCTTTTTGTCCTTCCTTCCCAGTCTTACAGCTGCAGGGCTCAGAAAATAAAATAAATATAAAAATCAAAAGAGAAATTTAAAAAAATCTGAGATGTGTTCTTCCTAATACTGTAAAGGGCGATAAGTCTCCCCAATGTGGAAGAATCATATTTTAAATTTTTCTTTTGCTGTTATATAAAGCAACCCTTTGGGGCATGTGCTGAGTGTCTTTCCCTGAGAAATAGCAACCTCATGTCAGCCTTTTAGAAGAAAGCAGCAGTCATCCCCACACTGAATTCATTAAATCCTATTCCCATGTTTGAGCACAAGGTATGTGTGAAATATTCAAAAACTCAGAGTAACAGCATTTTCCCTTCATTTTTGGAAGTATAAATGAAGCAACATTTTCTCGGTCTGTTGCCTGCAGGGATGTAGGACTTTATCTCTTATAATGTCCCAGCAAGCAGGTTAAGGAGATTGACAGCTGTCCAATTTAGAGCAGCTAGCTCTTAAATGGGATGTTGCACCACCATCCTTACCCATGGGATGAATTAATACAATACATTTTACCAGGTCACTCCTACTGGTGCATGTTGACATTCCTCATTTATCGGCAAGAAGATTCAAATTCAGCAAACCCCGACTGGCACTTGTACAACATCTGCCCAACAACTTTAACATCAATGCCCAATGGAAAGCCAAATGGGTCGCTGGATGCCCAGTCATAGGAAAACCTATAAATTGACCTCACAAAAAAGGTGGCAGGCTTTGAAATATCACATCAGCAATGGACAATCCTGAATAGGATTCACATGTCCCATGGTGTCTGCTGGCACTCTCTGTATAAATGGGGCATAGTATCTTCCCCACAGTGTGATTGCAGAGTCCCAAGTCAACCTGTAAATCACATCATGACTGGCTATAAGCTGAGGGCATATACTGGTCCAGAATCTGAAATTTTTAATATAAACAGTGCTGCGCTTCAATGGTTAGATGGCCTAGACCAGTGGTGGTGAACCTATGGCATGGGTGCCAGAGGCAGCACTCAGAGCCCTCTCTGTGGGCACGTGCACCATCGCCCCAGTCCTAGGCCTTCAGCTGGATTTTATAAAACCTTTTTGCTTTAGGCCTCTGCCGCCATGTGCAAAAAAAAAAAGGTTCAATCAGCAATTTCAACTTCTCGCGAGGAAAAAAAAGATCTTGCAAAGTTGGAATTGATTGATTGATTGAACTTTTTAGTCCCTCCCAGTCTGCCGTTACCACTGCAGCCACGCCCACCCAATGGGCCATGCCCACCCAATGGACCACACCCATCCGGCACTCAACGATGCATAAGTGGGTTTTGGGTTGCAGTTTGGGCACTCAGTCTCTAAAAGGTTCGCCATCACTGGCCTAGACGTTGACGTTTCAACATAGATCATTTTGACATTTATATTTTATTGGGTTCTGCTAATCTAGTTGAAATGTTAATTTATACTGCTAATCCATGTATGATATGCCATATGCTAAATAAATAAAAACCAGGTCAGATCAAGACTGAGCAAGTGTATTCTCAGAGCATTCTAAGCTTGCTTGCTGCTAATCAGCTAGTTTTATTTATAGCTTAGGCATCTCATGGAAGTCCAGCCAACATATTAAGTTATGATTCCATATATTATGAGAATGCATTAATTAATTCAATGGCCAGTTTATGCTTGTTATCTAAATAGATCTATAATATTCATTGACATGTATGATTTTTATTCCATCACTAGGAGGCATAGAGTGAATAAAGAAAAGGAGGATCTAGGCTAGGGATACATGTGGGGCAAAAGGTATACATAAGCTTCTTGGAGGTCATATACAGCCCTCAGGCTCTGGCTTGTGCTCCTCTGCCCTAGGCAATCTCTCCATGATTCAGCACATACCAAATACTATCATTTTGCAGCCTAGCAGGAATTACCCCTTGCAAGATCTTTGAAGAACTCAGATATACTGTAATTAAATCTATGCTGTTCCAGCAAAGCCTGGTGCATTTAAAGCAGCCAGTTGCACTTTCAATCCTCCCTTAGCCACCCGTCTGTTTGAATTCTTTTTGAATGAGCAACGAATGTTCCTTTCAAATCAACCAGGACTTTAAAAAACTGCTATGCATTCAAGGTTGAATCTCACAGAATGAGAAGTAATTGGCTTCTCTGAGAGGATAGGTCATTTGACTCTGGAAAGTGGTGACATCCCAAAGAGAATGATTCAAGCTGATATATTAAGACTACAAATCTGGTGCACATAGCGGAGCAGCCTCCTTTACCGTATGGCGGTTCTGTGGTGGATGCAAACGACGATGAATTATAAATCCTTCACCCTTGCCTTCAGATTTATGGAGGGTTGAGGTAAGCCTGACCCACAAGATTTCTCTATCTCAGTGGTTCTCAACCTGTGGGTCGGGACCCCATTTGGGGTCGATCGACCATTTCACGGGGGTCGCCAAGCAAGGCTGTCCGCCATTTTTTTGTCCGCCATTTTTCCCCCTTTTCCGGCGGGTGCCTTACCTCCCTTGGGCTGGGCCAGCTGGTGGTCGGTCTGCTCCGTCTCTGCCGCTTGCCAGCTATGCCTCGGCCGGCGCAGGGGGAGGAACCACGCATGCGCAGCGCTCCCGGGCAGGGAAAGTCCTCGACTTACGACCGGTTGGGTAGTCCTTGACTTATGACCGGTTTAGTCCTCGACTTACGACCGGTTTAGTCCTCGACTTACGACCGGTTTAGTCCTCGACTTATGACCGGTTGGGGTCGCGGCATTAAAAAGGTTGAGAACCATTGCTCTATCTGCTCCCTGAGGGCTCCCCATCTAGCTCCTCACCTGGGACCTGGGAGTCTAAAACATTTCCCCAAGTCTTTCCTTTTTTTCATCTCTTCACCAATAAGCAAAGGTCATGCTAGAGTCCATCCTCAGGAAATTTCTTGTGTGCTTTGGGCTGTTCTGTGGCCAGAGGCTATCATAAGAGGCCAAATTATGCACTGTAAAGATTGCTTGGAGGTGGGAGATACTTCCAATGCAATCCACCAGATCCCCCACTTGTATTGCCCCTGTGACTATGTAGGATAGACAGGGAGGAAGTAACCACCAGATTGCAAGAAGACAAGCTAGCGGTCAGACAAGGAGATCCAAACTCATTGGTAGCCTCATACTGAAATAAACAAGGACATACCTTCAATTTTGCAGCTACTAAGATTGTTGGACAAGCAAGCATAAAAACAGCCAGGGAAGTGATTGAAGCTTGGAAATAGGCCCCTGGTCAATCAACAGGAGTGCTGATTTACCACCAGCTTATCAAGTACTCAGGAGGCAAGGGCTTGGCAGCATAGGGAACAATTACACACAACATGCACCACATAAATACAGAACAGCCCAAAGCACACAGAGAAGTCCCCTGAGGATGGGCTCCAGCACGCGTCCGAAAACTCAGAAGACTAAACGTTTGGTCCCAGTGACTGACCCAGATTGGATCCTGCAACTCCTTTCCTGAACCTTCAATCTCATCTCCCCTTTGCTGTTGAGCTGGGACCATTCCTCACTATTGGCATGCATATATATGTCTGGGAAAATGTGGGGGGAAAGAGATTGTCTAGTCCTGTATCAATCTGTGGAATCAATAATCACAAATTGCTGTACTGATCAAATGATACTATATTGTAAAAAGATTATTAGATACTGTAAGAGAAGAAATATATCAATGGATATTGAGTTGGACCACAGGCTCACTCCTATATTAAAGATCTGTAACATCCTCTCTTCTACATAAATCAAAATCAGAGTCATGATATTAAGGAGAGACTATAGTTCAATAACATTTACTCATATGAAAAGTCTTATTGGATCTGTTCCAAAGTTCTGCCGGTTTGGGATCTGGCACTGCCCCAAAATAAACAGAAGTTACTGAGAAAGCAACAAATGGGCCTCTCACATGCTTCCAGGTGTGTAATTCCCAGTCAAGGTTTGGCCATACTAACTAACTGATGTGCATGGGAGTTTAGTTTCAATACATATTTTGTAAGAGCAATGCTCATTGTTTTTCTCTCTGCAGCACTGGCTGCTCATACTCCAAGCAATACTGGATTTTTATTGGGGAGGGGGTACGTACGCCTATTGAAATCATAGAATAATCAAACATCAGTTTGGACAGGACTTTGGAGACCAGCCAGTACAACTTCTTACCCAGCAGGGCAGGAATTCACTACTATTGCATTCCTACAGATGACAATCCAACCTCTATTTAAGCCGGTGTTTCTCAACCTCAGCAGTTTTAAGCTAAGGTTGAGAAACACACTGGTTTAAAACTCCAGGGGTGAACCCGTGTCCATAGACTGTTCTTCCAAAGTCTGAAAGGCTGACTCACTTTTTTTCATTATTGAGATCATCAACAAGGTAGTCATTAAGTATCTGAACATCTCATTAGTGAAATTATTAAGCACAACTTCCTTTTGTCTCGTTGCCTAAGATCATATTGAATACGCAGGTGGCATTCACATAATACAATTAATTTGGTTATTGGAACAATGTTTTTTTCTGGTTTTACCTAATATAGATAATTCTTTCGGTTTCAAGAACACTGTTTTGCTGTTCATCTTTGACATGGAGGTGGCAATGTAATCCCAGTGTGGAAGCACAGAATTAAGCACAATGGGGGTCCTAGAAGATCATTATTATAACTGTGGGTGTTATTCTGTGACACTGCTCCATTCTTGGCGGTGCCTCTCCTGCTGCCAAGTCAATAGAGAGTTTGTAGCACAAGGTTTACCAAGAGGTCCTGTCAGCAACCAGAACTGAATACAGTTTAAATAGTAAAGACATAAACAAGATGAGCAATTAATATGAGAAAAATATGGCCCTCAACCACTCCTTGTGAACTTTTCAAAGCCACCTGATTGATCACAAGAAGAAAGAGGTAGTTGGACCATCTTCAACTTTACTGCATACCCAATGATAGTTGAAAATAGATTCTCTATATTCAAAACTGGCCCCTCTTAAGGCAAGTTAAAAAGAAGTTACTATTTTACTGTTTAGTTTTTCAATACTCCTGTTAATCCTCCTTCTCCCACAGAAAATAATTAAGAGACCCAGTTTGGTCTCAGGTGAAGGCACCAGGCTAGAAACCTGTGAGACTGTGAGTTCTAGTCCTGCCTTAGACATGAAAGCCAACTGGGTGACTTTGGTCTAGTCCCTTTCTCTCAGCCCAACCCACCTCACAGGATTGGTGTTGTGGGGAAAATAGGAGGAGGAAAGAGTATATTAGATATGTTTTCCACCTTAAGTTATTTATAAAAATAATAAAGGTGGAATAAAAAATTTCTTAAATTTTTAAGGGGAAAGTGATACACAGCACATATTCACAGCCTGGGCTTCTCCAAAGGCTCGGTATGACTCTGATAACTCCTCCCAAAATTGCCAAGGATTTATACTTTGACAAGGAAAATTAGTAAACACGTGCAGAGCATTTCATCTTTCTAATTAAGCTTAAATTTTATCCAAGCTAGCATTTGTCCTGGTCTCTTTTTGAACCTACCCAGGAAGGGGGAGGGGGCTAAGGCCTTGTCCCATCATGTTTTTCTCATGATGGGGCCACTCCATCAAAGCCGATCCATGATCAAAATGCTCTGTTCAGTTTGGTCCATCCAATGACTTGACAGCAGCAACCTGAGTTATGTTCCAGCTCTCAAACCCTGCCTTTGTCTGTGGCACATATGTGCATGCATAAGTGGGCAAAGTCACACCCTGAACCAGATCAGATAAACACCCAGCAACATCATCCGTCAAAATGCTAAACTCAGTTACTTTTGAAATAATAATAATAATAATAATAATAATAATAATAATAATAATAATAATAATAATAATAATAATAATAATAATAATCTATATAAATAAAAATGTAAATGTTCGTTTGTTCAAAATCTTAAATCTCCGAAAGTTCTTCACCGATTGCTTTGAAATTTTGACACAACGTTGCATTCAAATATGTGCATGTTTTTATATACCTATATTATATAGATGTCACACCTGTGACAGGTAAAAACATGCTTTTTTGAAAAACAGTGCCATCTGTTGGACGTAAAAGCAACACACGCTACGATTTTACGATTCCATTTCAATGTTTCCGATTTATGATCCATTTACGATTTCCAAATTTCCAATTCTTTCTTTTCCATTTAACCAGACTGAGCCACAGCAACGCGTGGCCAGGTACAGCTAGTAATAATAATAATAGTAATAATAGTAATGGTAGTAGTAGTAGTAGTGATGATGATGATGATGATGATGATGATGATGATGATGATGATGATGATGATGATGATAAAGTTGGAAGGGACCTTGGAGGTCATCTAATCCAACCCCCTGCTCAGGCAGGAAACCCTATACCATTTCGGACAAACGGCTGTCCAGTCTCTTCTTAAAAACTTCCAGTGTTGGAGCATTCACCGCGTTGGGAGGCAGGTTGTTCCATTGGTTAATTGTTCTAACTATCAGGAAGTTTCTCCTTAGTTCTAGGTTGCTTCTCTCCTTGATTAGTTTCCATCCGTTGCTTCTTGTCCTGCCTTCAGGTGCCTTGGAGAATAGCTTGACTCCCTCTTCTTTGTGGTTTTCTTGGTTTGGTTTTGTGGCTTGGTGGTATGTACAAATTTAGAAAATGTTATACTTCAGTATCCAGCTTAAGCATGTTGTATAAAGAACCCTAAACAGCCTTAATCATCTTGCCATATTCTCCCATGTGGTTCACACAACATGCTAACACAGTGGCTGGATTTCCATAACACAGAGAACTACAAATTACATTTTAACGTAGCCACTTAGATTGCACAAATCAAGCCATAACTTTAACGCAGAAGTTGCCTTGGATTTATAATCTTTCCATATTTTCCCATCACTTTTTCCCTTTTAGAATAAAGGGAATAAAAAGAATGTTTTAAACAGAAAATAAAGCATTTAAGGGGGAAAAGCAAAATTCTCCCAGCCCAACCCATGTCACAGGGTTGTTGCTGTGGGAAAAATGGGGGGAGGAAGAAGCATTTTATATGTTCGCCACCCCAAGTTACTATAACATTAATAAAGGTAGAATTAAGGTGGTGAGCCAGTTTGGTCTAGAGCACGGGTGTCAAACTCACTGCGTCGCGACATATCACTTTTTTCGCATTGCCGGAGCTGGGGTGGGCGTGGCCTCTGCATGATGCAATCGGCCCGTGGGCTGGCAATTTGACACCCCTGGTCTAGAGGTTAAGGCACCAGGTTAGAAAGCGGAAGAGTTCAAGCCCCATCTTAGCAATGAAAGCCAACTGGGCTTAGGCCAGTCACCCTCTCTCAGCCCAACCCACCTCAGGGTTATTGTTGTGGGGGATATGTTCGCCGCCTTGACTTATTTGTAAAAATAATAAAGGTGGGATTCAAATAAGTAAATAAATTTAAAAAACAAATATCAAGAGAAGCAATTAAAATTACTCTCTATCTGGAAGCATTCTAATTTGTAGAGTTGGACCTTCCAGGCGCAGAGTTGAGAAACCAAATGCAAAGTAAGTTGATCTGACCCACACCCATGAATGCAGCCACAATGCCACCATCCCCTTTAGCATCCAGTTCTCTAATCCCAATGAACAGTTTTCCATTGCAGAAACATCTTCCATTGTAGCGTCTATGACTTCAAAGGGAGCTTCTCTCAAACACTTGTTTAAAGAGAGACTAGAATGCACCTGTAAGAACAGGGTTTCTGTTGCCCTCAAGCACCACTAAGTATCTCTTTCATTCCTTCTCTCCTTCCGGGCTGCTAAAAAAAGTATCTGATGGCTTCTTAGTTTGGGAAAATATTTTGCTCTCTCATTGAAGCCAGAATATACAATATAGTGAAAAACTGAAATCCAGATATATTTTATTTTATTGCTATGGCTGCCCACTCACAACTGCCTAAAGCATTAAAAGTGGCAAAGATTTTTTTTTTAAAAAAAATCCAGAACACCCCCCACCCCCTCCCAAAAGAACAGACCCTATAGCACAGGGGTAGGAAACCTTGGCTCTTTTATGACTCGTGGACTTCAACTCCCAGAATTCCTGAGCCAGCTGGCTCAGGAATTCTGGGAGTTGAAGTCCACGAGTCATAAAAGAGCCAAGGTTGCCTACCCCTGCTATAGCACATGATCAAAATTCACATAAATATTAATAAATTACTGGCTCACACAATATCCTGGCACAGTGTCTCTTGAACCACTAGGTCATCAAGGCCTTTTTAAAGGTCAGCCGGCTCAGGGCCATATAGGTTTTGGGGGTGAGGGTGGGGATGTTGCTCCACAGGTCAGGAACAGTAACCAAGAAAGCCAGCTTCCCAGGTCTTACCAGATCAACTCTCAGCCAGCTTCTCATGTGTGAGAGATGGGTGGGGTATCAGCTTGATCAATTGGTAAGCACCATGCAACATGTTACTTGATCTAAAATCTAAGGAACTAGATGTTGAAAGAGTCATGAATTGTAACACAGATCAGAAAGTGTCATTTCAGAAATCCAAAGTAAAATGCTTTATTTATCCCAGATTTTTCATTGTGCTAGATTTCTAAAATTGAACATGTTGGGGGCTCAAATCCTATCAAGAAATGACACCCAACTGGCACAGATACTCCCAGCATGCAACCACTTTCTCGAAGACCAAGGATGCATTCTCAGCAATTAGAAAAAGTGCCTTCATTTACACAAAAGCATGGAGCTAGATTAGAATCAAGGGGCAAGGAGCTCATGAAAAACCAGGGTGCTTTGATCCAATGCAGGGATCCCTCAAGGGCCCCGCCTCTTTTGTGTGACATTGTAATTGCAAGGAATCCAGACTATTTCCCCCATTAAATAGTGTCCAATGCAGTAAGCTTCTTGGGAATGTAACAGTTGCTTTTGCTCTCCTGAGAACAGCCCAAATCACATAAATAGCAAAACATCTTGCATTTTTTGGTGGATACAGATGCTCATTTTTACAAAAGGATTGGAGCTAAATCCAGGATGCTTGGACTTAGAAAGTTCTTCTTGTATCTGAGACCCTGAAGTAGAGCCACTCCCCAAAGTAGGCAGTATAAGAACAGATGTGTGCAATTTGTTTTATATCCATTGGGTCTGTTGAGTTTTGCTTTGTGGTTTCTGATTGGGGAGACAAGGAGTAAATCTGATTTGGGAATCTGAAATTCACTCTTCCTTCTCCAGTGACCTTAAAGCAAACATATCCCCCCTGCCCCCTCCCCATCTCCCCCTTGGGACAACTACCAAAAAGTGGGATGACATAATGACTAAGGAGAAGCCCTGATTTCATCTAGCCATTCTTCACCAAGCTTTGATGCTTCTACACACCTTCTGTAATATGGGTATAGCAACAACAGCTTACTAAATCAATGAAAAGAACATGTTTTGAAGATAGATTTGCATATATGTCTAACAAAATCTAGTAGTCCTTACAATATACACATATATTCAAACACTACATATCAAATGAGTATTGTATTTATATCCTCCCTTTCTTCCAGGAGTCAAAGTGGAATATATAGCATATTTTCTGTCTATTTTTCTCCAGAACAACAATCCTGTGAGGTGGGTTGGGCTGAGGCACCCCCCCCACACACACCCCCTTCGTTTCAACAAGTAGAGGATAGCAGTAGATGGAAACACCCTTATCCATTTTACTAATCTCATTCATTTAAAATGGATCACTCATAGGTGTTTCTGACTAGTCTGCTGGTGGAGCACATTAAAGCACATAAATGTAAAATATGATTAGCACAGGAAGAATATAAGGGGAACTTGGCTGCATCAGGTCAAAAGGTTTCTTTCTTTATCTGATCCAGCTCCTTGTTTCTCAATAGCTTAGTCTGCACAAATTAGACTAAAATCGGGGAGAGGGGCTTATAGATTGGGGTTCAGCATTTTGAATGAATTCAATTCATTGCATTAATCCATAATGTGATGTGTTTATTTATTTGAGTATAGCAGAGAAAATGCAGAGAAATTGCATTTTGTTAGCCTGGCTTTTGGGTTTAGCATGTTGAATAATACTAGCAGTTCAAAGCCAACTGCCCTGACTGTTCACATGCTACCGGACAGATGTCCAACATTTTCCCAGTGACATTTAAAACCCTAAACAGTTTAGGAACCCAACATTAAGAGGGAGAATCTATCCCAGTATATGCCTGGCTGAAAATTAAGACCTGCAGGGTGGTTCCTCCTTGGCATCTCAAGGTTAGGAAAAGTGCATTACGTGGGGGCAGAGAAAAGGACCTCTTCTGTTGTGGAACACCAGAAAAAAATGTCTCTTCTTGGGGACCAGACTGGCAGCCACTTTGCTTACATTTCTCTGACAAGTAAAGACTTTTCACTCTATCATTTGGAACTTAATAATCTCAGTCTGGTAATGCCCTGTTGATTCTTGTCAACATCTGTGTCTCTTGATTATGTTAGTAAGGTAATTGCTGTGTTTTAACCCCCCCCCCCTTATTTTATGGATTGTATCCTACCCCATCCTAAGGTTAATGTGCTAGCTGGAATGATTAATAAATAAATTAGCAAAGCCAACCAAGTGTAGCCACTAGGTGCTTGCAAAAAGGTCTGCCAGCAAGGCATCAAGGCAGATTCTCCTTCCTATGGTTGCTTCCCATCCATTAGTACATTGCTTTTGAACATATCAGCTGCATGTAGCCATAATAGTTAATGGACACTGCTGTGTTTTTGCTATACTTTAGCTTCTCCAGAAAATAAGGGGGTTTCTTCTAGCTTTAGAAGGTCCTTCCAATCGGATTTTTAAATGGCAAGGGTGCTGCAGCTTGTATGCCATGTGGGAAATATGGTTCCTCCTTAATGTCTGCCTATAAGGTTTGCCACATCCTTCCTTGCAGTCACAGATTTGTAATAAGAAGACACCTCACCCCACCACCACCCATGAAAAAGAAGAGAGTTATAATTTTGCATTGGTTACCAAGGGCAGAAAATCCAGAATAAAGTGGGAGCAACCTAGGAGGAGCTATGCAGGATCAGAGGAAGGTCCATCTACTCCATCCTCAGCATTCTGTTTCCAGCAGCAACCAACAGCAATCCTTTGCCTCCTACCCTTAGTAAGATCCAAACGCTTCCAGGTCCTATTTTTGGCTTCAGTGCTTGCAATTAAAATAAATTATCTTGAGAGATAGAGAGGCAGTCAATGAACTGGTCCTTTATGCTCTAAAAAATAATGAACTTTTGCATCTCATACATCTCAGAAGATGGTCCAAATTACCTGCCACCATCAGCCTTTAACGTTGTAAGACATTGCCGCCCATCAGCTGAAGCTGGACTCTTTCCAGCTGGACTATCTGGCACAGATAGACAGGAAGGCAGGGAAACTCTGCAGGCAGAAACAAACCTGCCTGTTCCTATCTGAAGACAACCAACTGCTTTTGAAATGTCACAAGTCTGGCATCCTCCTACACTTTCAGAGCTAGACTGTCTTCGAACATGGAAGATCTTTCCTCAGGGAATCACATCCAACCGTCCCTTTCCTGTACGGAACACATACTGGACGACCCACCTCCTTACCTGCACCGGTGCCTCCCCCGGACAGCCTTCTAATCCTTCTGCGGGATACACTTCAGTGCTCCCGGGCCCTTGCTCCGAGCACGGAGAGCTTCCCCGAGACGGGACTTCCAACTCCAGGGCTGTCTGGGTTCCTTCGGCCCCGCCAGGGCTCCCGGCACTTTCCGGCATAGCTCCCACCAAGAGGTGCCCTCCGCGCTCAGCTGCGCCGTCGCCGGTCTTGCTCCGCGCCCAATCCTGGAGGAGCTGCGCATTGGGCTTCCCCCAGCCCTGCCTCTTCATCTTTCGGCGCGGAGCAGCGGGGGCGACGTTCCCTTCGGACTCGGCTCGGAGGCGGAGGAGGCGGTGACGGCGGCTGGAGCGGTTACCGCAGCGAGGCTGGCGGGGCTGGGGGCGCGCGGGCTGTCGCTGCCACGGGACTCGGGGACCCGCGCTGGCATCCCAGCGCCAGCCCAGGCAGCGGGTGGGGAAAGAGCGGAGCTGCAGCTGCTTCCCCGCCTGAGTGGAAGGACCTGGAGCGGCGGCGGCGGCTCCTCGGCGCGAGGGGCTCGGCTCGCGCGTCCTTCGCCTGCTGAGCTGTCACTGGTTTGGCAGCAAGAGGAGGAGGAGCCGGCGGCGGCGGCGGCGGCGTCCCTGGCGTTCAGCTGTACAAAAGGTCCAGTTCTCCAGCCCGCTTATGCCCTCGCCGGCGGCGGCTCCTCGGCGGCCAGACGCCTTTTGCCGGCACCTCTCGGCTGCTCACTCCGCGCAGCCACGGCGCTCGCTCCTTGAGCTCCAGGCCGCCGCCGCCGCCGCCGCCGCCGTCTCCTCGTTCTCCCGCGTGTGCTGTCGGACTACGGAGGTTTCGTCCGGCCGGACGGCTGCCTCATGCTCAGTCGCCCGCGGGGCCGGCTTCGGGGCCAACCGGGCGCCTTGGCTTGCCAGCCGGCTGGAGCGAAATTCCCCGGGCTTGGAACCAGAAGCCGCAGAGCCGAGCAGGAGCGCCCGGCCCGGGTTCTTGCGAGCCCTCCAATAAGAAGTGGCTCAGGCGGTTTCCATGGAAATGGTGGCAGAATGGGGGCGCGCGGGCTGGTTATTGATTCCAGGTTCCGGGACTGCAGCAAAGCGCCGCCACCGGGCGAGGAAAGGAGCCTGGTGGCGGGGACCAAGCGGGAGGCTGCCACCCAGACCGGCCCTCCCCAATCTCAGGGTCTCGGGGAGCCCTTTGCAACCCAGGCCACTGTCGCTTCGCTGGGCTCTTATTCCTTGTCAAGCCCTTGGCCTTTGGTCTTGCCTAAAGTGAAGCGAAGTGAATGCAGCTCTGAGGATGGTGGTTTACACCACAAGGTAGCCTCTGGTGTAGTTGGCTTTGATCTTGCATCTGCAGGAAGTGTGAACCTAGTCAACTGGAGTTTTTACTCAAGAATCGTGATTAACAAAAACGTAGCTTTCTACCGCGGATGAACCCAGCTGCAGTCTAATTCATTGGAGAAAGCAGGCCAGGACGGGCACGAGCTTCTGGGCAAATCATTAGCTTAATATTGTAAGCTGTCCAGAGTTGCCTTGGGGGGGGGGGGGAAGGGCAGCAAACAAATTTAATAGATAATAATTTTTTATCTCAAGTATAACCAGCTGATTATAAGATATTTGTTTTCACGACTCCGGATACTGGCTCAGGCAATTGGCTGCCCTTGACAAAGGGATGTTATGAAAGTATCACACACACACACTATGGTATAACCACAACCCATAAAAGGACAGTTTTCATCCTACAAGCAAAATAAGCTGCCATATCTTAAGGTTCTTAGGTCCAGGCTCTGTTGTGAGGAAAATAATAGAAGATTATGTACATTGCCTTGATCAGTATGAACTTCAGGATTTATATCTAATAAATAAAATTGAAATACACTGTAAATCCATTTTGGACAATATTGTTGACTCTGTTGGCAACTTTCAAGAGGGTATCTCCCATCCCCTATAATATGGTTGCGTTTTGTTTCTTTGCTTTTTTTTATTGGAGGTTTGAGGATTTGAACCTTGGGATTTCTCCTATGAACAGCCCCTTTCTAAATTGAGCATCCAGGTCACTGCTTAGCATTCACCTTTCCCAATCTGTTGTCAAGTTTGGTTAAATGGTTAAGGCACCAGGCTAGAAATTAGGAGAGTGTGAGTTGTAGTCATGCCTTAGATATGAAGGCTGGCTGGGTGACTTTGGCCCAGTCATTCTGGCTCACCCATGATGGTGTCAGACTTGGGTGAAAAGCCCTTCAGTCGATTCCTGTTGCAACCAATGGATCCATATTCAGTGGATCCCCAAAAAAACCCCAAACCCACCTTTTTTTAAAGTGGACCCTGCACTTACGAGAAAATTCTAGGAAAAGAAAAAAATACTGGTGTCCTCCAGTTGGGTTCAACAACAGTACAAATTTTATACTGATTTAATTCATATATGCTAAACCATAATGGGGTTTTGATTTAGCTTAGTGGGTTGTTTGAGTCCAGCTACCATAGTTAATAAACAGTAATTTATCATGTATTACAATGTGCAAATCTAACCATTTGTTACTCAAGTAAACCATGACACCATGTCATGTACAAACAGCCAGTAGCGGTTGATCAATAAACTGGAAAGTTGCTGTCTCCTAAAACACGCCCTGTGAATTCAGCCACTAGATTTGAAATTTAACTCCATATATACAATCAGAATACAATCATTATTGTGGTACGTGATATGAACCAGGCCATTATCATAAGATATACTGCTCAAAAAAATAAAGGGAACATTTTACCATGGAACTGAAGGGGTTTGCGTTCCCTTTATTTTTGTGAGCAGTGTACATATAGTTTCGGCATAGAATATGACCAGAACACAATTATATTTTGATAACCCAAGTTTAATGTTTAGGATGTTGTGTGTACCCAGCCCTTGAGAATGAAAGAATTTTCAGAGTCATTTGGGGAAAATTGTGAGCATTTCAGGTTATGTGTCTTAACTATAGGATATCCCAGGCAGAAGTATAGCACCTTAAGGACTCACACATATATTGCCTATAATATTTTATTGATCACAATCCATCAGGTGTATAGGTTAGAGAGAGAAAGAGACAGACAGACAGACAGACAGACAGACAGACAGACAGACAGACAGACAGACGGAGACACAGAGACAGAGGCAGAGAGAGAACTGGACCATCCATGACCCCTTGGGTCATTGTTTCAGAGATATTTCTTTATCAGATTCCTCAATGCCTTCAATAATGGCAGAGTTTTCAAAGCACTTGAAAAGTTGGAATACCTTCAGAGAGGTATCTCCTTGAAAATATGCCATGTTGAACTGTATAGCACAGTGAAACATCAGCAAAGGAAATGTTTAAGGGTGTTCTGTATTATGTCATAAACTATTATATGATAATTTTTATGTCATAAAATGTTTTATAAAATTTGCCAAATTTCAATTCTACAGGAATTATGGGTCCCAGATTTTGGATGCATTCTGCAAGGTAGCCCATTTGAGTACCTTGGTTCAAAGCTGTTGCCCTATGATGGACTGTTTCATCCAGTTGCACCTTTAAACCACACTTAGATGTTATAGGAACACAATTGTTAGTAGTGTGTAGAAATGTGAAAAAGCTTGTACTTCTGTTCCTTTTCTGGACTATACTATTCTGCCAATGGTCCAGTGGTTTTGTAAAAGTTAGTTCACGAAATCAAAAAATTGGTGGTGTTCAAGATGGTATTCCAGATGAGACAAGTTTTTTTCAGAATGGCACCACTCCCTGTATACCACAAATTGTTTCCCGTTCAGAAGATTAACTCCTGGAAAACTGCCAGACCACCCTAGAGCAGCAGGATCAAAGGGAAGTTCTACTCTCCAAACAGTACATTTTGTTTACCCTGAGTTCATACCATTGGAAGGGGGATGAATTAAAGTGAAAGACTTTAATCAGGGGTCCATGGACCCCTGGGGCTCTGTGAATTGTTTTTAGGGGATCTGCGAACATGGATCTGAAAATATTACAATTTATTTTTCCTAACCTCTAACTGAACTTTAGCTTTTAATACAATAATGTATGTTGGCAAAATGATTATGGTCTGCAGACTCCAAAAATGTTTGTTAATTTTAATTAACCTCACTATCTAAAATTATTATGCCCTTAAAAGAGTGTGTATAGTCTTGCTATTGATTTAAGAAATGAGTAAAAAAGTACACATATTACTATATATTTGTTGTTTTTTAACATTTTGATAACCATATTTGATCAGTATGGTTTCCTTTCTAATACAGCTCATATCTATGCATTTTGGGATGGCATATTACCCATTTAAATTCTTTTTTTCTGAGACGGTTACACCAAGCTTTCAGGGGCATCCAGGGCACACAAAAAAAGTTAAAACCCCTGTTCTAGAGCAAGAAGCAGTCTGAAGGATTATTTATTTGGCATACGGCAAAAATGTTAATAAGCACATCACATTCTCAGTGAGCAAATATGAAACTATTTACTTACAAATTCAAAGATAGACTATTTACACAATCAATACATGATGGAATTGCATACAGAAAGTCTCTGGGGTTTCCCTGATAGGCACTCAGAGGGCACTACTCCACACCGGAACTACATTCCGACGACGAGAGCTTTCCCCATTTATGGAGGAGGCTAGTGCACCTACCATGTTGAGTCCTAATCCTACTAAGGATTAACCAGATCTTACCAGGTAGATTGAATCCTTTTGGTTCAGCTGTAAAGCAGGGAATGTTGTGACACTCTGGAGGAACAATAGAGGATCATTCTTGCATCCAGGCCTGAAGCAGACTGAACTTGTTATCCAATCAGTTTCTGGCAGTCCTGCCTGGAGCAAAGCCTGTTGTTTATAGCATCAGTGATATCTGCTTTGATTGGCAGCTGAATATTACTAATTATTTTCTTATACTCTTGCAATATAGTGTTTTCCCTTCATGGGTGTGGCTGGAGGAATATGGCTCAAAACTGGTAACCAGAAACTGGGAGTAGATCTTAGTGTGCCTTACATGATGCTCATAGTGTGATTCACCAGTGTATTGACCAGTCTGTTATGGCTGCTATTTCTCCAAACCGAGGAATTCTGCTGTTTGAAAGAGAGGCCAAGAGCTGAAGATCTGAAGGAGGTGGTGTCCTGGAGGTGCTCATAGTAAAAATTACTTCCTTTAAATTGTGGCTATTAACAAAACAGTTGCTGAATGTCATATTAATTGATGAACCAATTAGGCATTGTTGAATAAATTAACAGCATTAACAGCACTACACACAACATATGTAGTGATGTGATTAATGTAAGGTATTGAATTTGGACTGGTGATATTCAGATTCAAATCTCCAGTGGACACAGAATTCACAAAGTGAGTTTGGCCCACCTCTCTCTTTTTCTCAGTCTAACTTACTTCATTTGTCTAGCAACGTCTCATGGTCCTGTCTTAGGAGTCATTCTTTGATGAAGAAGATCACCAGGAGAAGACATCTCAACAGCCAGATACTATACAGTACTTGCAAGCTTTAGCAACTATGCTGAGTCAGCAAAAGATCCCACCATCTTTGCTTGGACCAAGCATCTGATCTAGATCATGCAGAGAGTCTTTTCTACCCTGTTCTGAAAGGACCTTCATCTTCTAAAGACATAAAGCACAAGATGGAAAGCTGTAGAATCCTCACCTTTATTGATGATCAGTTGAATCAAATAATGGCCCTCCATATTAACCTGCCAAGTATAACTAGACTTGATCAAGGGTAGCAGTGAGATCAGATACATCTGATAATAGGGGAGCAACTTGAGCATGACAAAGCAGCTGGAACAAAACTGATCTGTGAAGGTCATCCTTGTTGCAAAAACATCCCTTGCATTTGACTTCAGCCCAATGTGATTTCCCAATTTCCTTACTCATTCACATGCTGATCCTCCAGCAGCTTGGTTTTGCATTCTACACTTGAACTGGATTTATAACTATAAGGCTACCTTGAAGGATTTCTCATAAAAACCAGGAGGCCAGGCCACTATCGATTGTGACATTAAAAATACTTAGCTTTATCTAACCTATTCTATACAATTGTAAGTTCCAACTCACCTGTTTCATGATAAAATCAGTCTTTGTCTGCAGTTCCTTTATTCCTTCTTACAGGCCAACTTGAGGTCATTGCCAGAGGACTGAAATGTTCACTTACTGATGTTTAGCCTTTTATAGAAGCTTTGGATGACATCATCTAAAAATTCTAGCTGTGAGCAATAGATTTGCTGCCTTTTGCATTGCAATTTCTGTATTTCCAAAGACTAAAACATTAAATGGGAGATCTGAACATTCAGCCTCTAAATCACAATGACCCAACATCTCTCAGATGAAAAATAGTGATATGCCCATAACAGCAAGTTTCCTCTTAAGAGGGCAGTGCTCAAGTCTTCCCCACAATAAGCTGGCAGAAGATTCTCCTCTGCCAGATGTGTGACTTGGCTTTGCAGCAACAGCTCCTGCCTAATTTTGAATGCTAATTGTCCTCCTGCTTGGTTAACAACAGACTGAAATCTACACACCATTTATGAATTGAAAGGCTGCACAATGCAGGGTGCTTGCAGTTACATACATGCACATTAAAAAGCCATATCCATATCCATCTGTTTAGAAGCATCTTCTAGAGATGCCTGAAGAATGATAATCATTCTTCCCTACTTAACAACAGGGAGCATAAAGGATGAGCAAGCATAAATGAGATCAGCTGGCATCTCCAATGCTGTAGCTCATGTCCAAGTTTTCAATAATGCCCTGTCAACTTTTTTCCCTAGGCCCACTCCAATACATTAAGACATCAGACTAGAAACCAGAAGACCGTAAGACCCTCCTTAGCCATGAAAGCTAACCGGGTGACTTTGGGCTAGTTCTCTCAACCCAACAACGGAGTGGTGGTGGTTGTGGGGAAAATAGGTGGAGGAAAGTGTGTTGGATATGTTTGCTGCCTTGAATTATTGGTAAAAGTAATAATGGCTGGAAATAATAAACAAACTTTTAACAGCTCTCTGGCATATCTTAATATTTCAAGGATGTCCATGGAGCAGAAGGATGATAGAATAAACCCCTCAAAATGGCAGCCACAAGGCAATAATTAAAGCCTTATCCCTTTTTACATGCCATGTAAGGAGACACATTAAAAGGGGATGTGGCTTCAATTGTGTAGTGGCCATCTTGACTGTTTTGACCCCCCTCCCCTGGCATGCCCCTTTTTTATTTCCTTTTAACATGGAGATGAGGGAAAATTTATCTGCTAAATCAGACGTGTCAAACACAAGGCCGGATGTGGCCCGCGAAGTGGTTTCATGTGTCCCGCGAAGCCATCCTGGAAACAGTGAGGGAATGGCCCCTGCTGCCTTGGCCCTGGCCCAGGCCGGCCGGGAGCCAATGTATAATTTTGTGGTGGCCATCTATGCTGAAATGCCTTCAGTCTTAGCTCCACAAGGCCGTCTGGAAACAGTGGGGAACCAGCCCCTGACGTGTCGGCCCCGCCCCCTGGGTGCATGCTGGGGAGGTGTCACCCTTTGTGAGGAATGAAGAAATGGACCATGCCTTGATGCTTGCCCTGGTCTCACCCCCTTCTGCCAGAGACCCTCAGATCTGTCCCACTCCTGCCCAGGCCCCCACAGGCACCCTTGACGCGAATGATGCAGAGCTGGCCATGCCCACTCAGTAGGCCACACCCACTCCATCCACGCCCACCCAGTAGGCCGCACCCCCCCCCCGAGGGCAACCGCAATGCTGATGTGGTCCTCAATGAAATTGAGTTTGACACCCCTGTGCTAAATGGTGAGATAGTTGGTTGTCTACTTGGATATTGGACTGCTTTCCCCTTCCCACAGCCCCTTAAGCATGCATGAAGATTTGCCACAATGGAAGGGGAAACGGCTTGCACATGTTCAGAGGGACATGTTCAGATCTTAAGGCAGCAACTTGGGAATGCTTAAGAGTTAAGCTGCAAATATTACTAGGCTAAGCAGAAATGCCTGTGGTTCAACATTGCACTTAAAATAGGTCAGTACTATTTCCAAATGCATAGGCAGAGGAGGCGCATTTAAAATGTCACACTTCCTTACCTCAGTCCTATTGCAACTTCAGAGGGGGGGGGAAGGACACATTTTAATCCCAAATGCGACGTGCTATGGATTTAGTATTGTTGCTGTCAAAAGGAGAGCACTCATACCCTCAATACAAAGATTGCATTAATAAAAAGAGGACAACATGCACATTATTTTGACAACAGAGCAAGAGCCATCAGACAAGATGAATCATGCCTCTGAAATTCAGCATACAAAGGAGTGCCAGCAAATTTGAAAGAAGATGAGAAAGGCTGGGCTGCACAAGAGGAAAAAAAAAATCTAGGACTTAATTTGGGACTGTCAAACTCCTACCACATACCTGACAGTATTAATAAGACTTAACATTATTTGCCTCCCTTTTTATAACCAATTTCTGCAGCAAAATAGGCCCTCTGACGTCATGCATTCTAAGATATGGAAGGCAGCTCACAGGCAGAATGAAGCCCCCCAAATACCAAGTGAAATAAATGTGTGGATGGACTCGGTTATAGTGGTCATGAGTGCAGCATTGGAGAACCTGAAGGACCAGATTGGGCTGGTTCATTCTGCTAAGAGAGAAGTTCCCTGAAGATGGACTCCAGCACGAGTCCAAAAGCTCGGAAGACTAAAACCTCTGGTCCCAGTAAATGATCCAAACTGGATGCTGCAACATTATCCTGGGACACGTATATTTGCCTTCATTCATGGTTCATCATGGAGAAAATAAGTCTATGTGCCACTGACATGATGCACATGAGCAATGCACAAAGTCTAATAGGTGTTTAGTAAATGACTTGATTGCTGATCTGCTCTTACTGTAAAGAAATGTTTCCTAAATTAGGAAGTTGTTCAGCACACCTAATGTTTCTGCTTTTCAGAAACTTAAATCCATTATTTTACATCTTGAGCTAGATAGAAGACAGAGCTTCTGATTGATCTCCTTTCAAATATGGGATGAATGGTCTTACCCTCCCTCGGTCTTAAGAAGACATACATTCCCAATTACTTCAATCTCTCTTCCTAAAAGTTGTTAATCTGTCCATGCTGCCCTTCTCTGAACTTCTACTTTTTCCAAATCCTTTGTAAAGAAATGAGAAACATAATCATAAATAAATGTGTTAGGCTTCTGCTCAGGTTAACAGACTTTTTAAAATCCCAAAAATAATTTAGGATAAGAACCAAGAATTAGAAAAAACCTCTTCAATTCCAAGTTCTGAAATTGGATAATTTAGTTTAGCACTGTTCACATGTGTACACTTGTATTAGATTAGAAGATGTGTTAATGTTTAAGGGCATAGATCATCAATGTATAGTCTGGGTGTATAATCTAAGTCGCAAGAAGGGAGCGTTGGCAGCAGAGGGATACAGGCCTTATCCATGTTTTTGAGAATCCTCAACATCTCTATTTTAAAAAGAAGAATTAAAGAGAGGATTTAAAACCCTAGGTTTCAGGAAACAGGCGAAGTCCCTGATCAACTAAGGACTTTAGAGAGATTCATGCTGACCTACCTGCCACCTTTTCCTAATTAGAAAGTCGTGATTTTTCAGCTCAAGCCATCACCCAGAGAGCTTAAACAAATTAAGATCTGGAAGTCCAAAAGCCAAATGTGAATTGACACCCATGGAGCAGACACGAGCACAGCATGAAAGCGCCAACATGACAGATCCCCTAAGGCAGGTGCTGTCAGAGGAAAACAAGGGTTAAAACGGAATAGCAGCGGTTCAGAAGCAAACCCTTCTCCTACACTGCAAATTAAAAGACATCTCTGGCCCAGAAAGAGAAAGTATACCCAGTAATTATATTTTTTTCCCATGTCATCTCAAAGGAAAGGGAGGGGACAGCAAAGCAAAAAGGAGCGGGGCAAGATGACTCCCACTGTGAGCAAATATAACTCCATTAAAGGACGCACAGATGAGCCAAAAATCCAGATTCTGAAGAGGCTGAGCCCTGTTATTAGCAGAGACATAAAACTGTACAGACCAATCTTGCTCTATTATACAGTCATGATAACCAGCAGTTTTCTTCTCCTCCTTCTGAAACTGAGGAAACATCTTCTTGTGCCAGCCTCTCCCCCAACACCAGATTTAGTCCCATTCTGTCAATTTTTCCAAAGAGTTATTCTTCAGACAAATTGAGTCCTGAGTTCCCTTATGTAATTTCCGTCCACATTCTGTTGGGTTGGGAAGAATAAAAAAGGTGTTGCTATTTATATTGCATTTGTCCTTGGTAACTACCAACCTAATGATCAAAATCCTGACTGTGAAAGAAACCTGCTCCCTAGATTTCTGGCATGCTAGCTGGATGTCAGAAGAGACAGCTTTAATTTAATGTCTTGTTTTTCCACTACAACTAGTGCTTGAGGCAGCCAACAATAGCCCAGCATAAAATAATCAAGTTGCATTGAAAGATGATCACAACTGTATCAGAAAAAATATAAAATTCGTTGTTCTCCTCCATATACTACTCACAAAGTCTTAAAGCTGCAAGTAAACACAGAATTGTCAGGATTTTTAATTCAAAGTATTTCCTGTGTACAGGTAGTCCTCGACTTACACCAATTCATTTAGTGACTGTTCAGAGTTACAACGGCACTGAAAAAAGTGACTTATGACCATTTTTCACATTTAGGACCATTGCAACATCCCCAGTCACACGATCAAAATTAAGACACTTGGCAACTGATTCATATTTATGACGGTTGCAGTGTCCTCGGGCCATGTGATCACATTTTGCAACCTTCTGACAAGTAAAGAAAATGGGGAAGCCAGATTCACTTTACAACCGTATTGCTAACTTAATAACTGTAGGAGTTTACTTAACAACTGTGGCAAGCAAGGTCAAAAAATGGGACAAAACTCACTTAACAACTGCCTCAGTAACAGAATAACAGAGTTGGAAGGGACCTTGGAGGTCATCCAACCCCCAGTTCAAGCAGGAGACCCTATCACTTAGCCACAAAAATATTGGGCTCAATTGTCATAAGTCGAGGACTATCTGTATACTTCAGAGAACATCCCCAATTTTTATTCATTTTAAACAAAAATAAGAACTCATGTCTAAGATAAATTAATCGTCTGATGTTTAAAATAAATCTGACATGTTTCAAATACTGAGTCCCACACACTTTCTTCTTTTAATGCTTTCTTCTACAAAGACTGGTATCCAACAATGCTGTATGTTCTTTTGATGTTTTTCTCCAATGTAAAGCAGTTGTCTTTCTGCCAAAACACCAACATGTTTTTTCAGCAAGAACGTATGTCGTTTCTTTCTCCCACACACGTTCCACATTTTCCTTGTATAATTAACTGTAGTTGATGTTTCTTGTTGGATAGCTTGTCGTAAATATTCTAATTTCCTTTTTTTTTGTTGGTATTCACAAGTATATTTTTTCTCTCCTTTCATAGATGTTCGAGCCATGATATTTTAAGTATTCTGTAATCTGCATTTCAAAAGCAACCCTACTAATAATTGTCATTTGAGTTATGACTCAGCTTCCGTTCCATATGAAAGAATTCGCCATACATAACAACTTCTAACTAGCAAGGCTCCAGTCATAAGTCCCAGAGCAAACATGTTTACTCATTCTTGAAAAGCTACTCTCACCTGTTCACCCTGCTTTTTGTCCATGCTGCAATCCCATCTATCATTCAATATGCAGCCCAGATACTTATATTATTGCATCTTCTGCACTTGTTTTCCTGTTGGCATATTTGCTAACTGAACAGTGCTATTGGTGTGACACAATTATTTATTATTACATTATAGATGTTTATATTTTCTTGGCAATTTTCTAAAAATTATTTGAAAATAGCTTCAAAATATATATATTAAATAAAAGGAGAAATAATACATACCTATTGGACAGAAAAGATCTCCTTTCCAATCTCCTATCCCCCAATTAATCAAAGCCCTACCAAAATAGATGCTATTATGATGCAATATGGCAATATTGCCCTGAACATGGCAGTCCCTCCTTCCCCAATAAACAGTAATATGGCTCATAGTATCTATCTATGTGTACATATTCTGGAAAAGTGGCTGTCCCAGTGATCTCCTTCCACAGATATCATATAGATAGTCAGTCATACCGGTACATAACTTTTAGAAATTAGTGCAAGTTGTAGAAATCATCAATATATCTCATTGATTTACTGTACTGAAGATTAGAATGATCTCTTGGAGACATGCAGCTATCAAGCTATGCTAAAAAAAAAACCCAGGCTGGCACTGCCTCCAAGTGGCAAGAAAAAAAATCTAAAGAGAACCAAGATCTTTACATCTCATAATTTTACAGCTCTGTTCCCACCAATTGTGTCTATTCATGCATCTCTTCCATTGTCCCTAAACATTTATTATATTTCCATATTTGAAATACAGAGAAAGGGCCTATCATTTGGCAATGCTTTCATATGCCACGTGACAATATGAGCACTAAAGGAAGGCAAGGTGTTTGAATATTTGCCACCTTATTTCTAAAAATAATAAAGGCAGGATAGAAACAAATAAATATGGATTGAAACCAAAAGGGACTAACAAACGACTATGAAGGGCTGCTGTATGTTAAGGTGGTTTGAACTTATAATGTGAAAACTGTAAGGAAAATGAAAGCAGTGAAGATGGAAGAAGTGGCTGGATGGAGGTGGTAAGATCATCAAAAAAGTTGATTACAGAGGAAAAAGCAATGCATGGAAATGATGAAGGCGAGAGTGCAGATAGAAAAATAGAGGTACAGTAAATGTTCTTCATTTGATTTGTATCCCATCTTTTACTATTATTTTTACAAATATCTCAAGGCGACAAAACATATCCAACATGTCTTCCTCCTATTTTCTTCACAACAACCTTGTGAGGTGGGCTGGACTTGGAGAGACTGGCCCGAGGTCACCCAGCTGACTTTCATGGCTAAAGCAGGACTTGAACTCGGTCTTCCGCTTTCTGGCCTTAATCACCAAACTTATCTTGGACCTTCAAGTTTTGGGGTTACTGTTCTTACTCTGTCTCTGTGTTTTATAATGTTGTTCATTCTCAAAAGAATTAGGATGGTGGATGTGAATGTATAAACGCAGAAGAGAAAGACTTGTGGCTTTGAGGTTTTATCACTCATATCCTCTTGCTATTGTTCAGTGACTTCATGACACAATGAACAGGATTTTTCCAGATTGTCAATAGCTGCTTCCCTGAAGCTTTAAGCTTGCACTGGTTTATCTCCACCAGTGATGATATTAGGCATCTTGTCTCCTGTCTTCAATTTTTCAAAGCACTGGAGTCTTCTCCAGTGATTTGTGCCTTCATGTTCAAGGTAGCTAACCTTTTGCTTCGTAATTGTTTCCAGTGAGTAGTCTGATTCTGATCTAATATAAAATAACATTTCAGTTGGATATTCCACATATTTGGAGGGTGATAACAAAAAAGCCATTTTTTTAAAAAAAATATTCATTAGTATATGTCTGTAGAAAGTTATCACTGTACATTAAAAAAACGTCTGGCTGTAGAATAATGTGCCAGTGAGCAAATTTCAAAGAACAAACAAGATAAAAACACCGAAATGAAGGGCAAAAATTATTTTTAATTTCATGTAATGCAAATTACGTTGCAATTAATATTATTGTCCCCAATATATTTCTTTCCTTCTTTTACACCAGATATTACAATTCAACAGCAACTTGTGATTCTGGAGTCATACTTAGAGCTTTCAGAGACTGTGTGCAGCACTAATAAGACGTTTTAGACCCATGTTTTAAGATATAGGCAAGCAACCTGTAACCCTCAGCCATGTAATGCCCATCACGGAAAATATTACCTTCTTGTATTATTTATTTATTTACTAGGTTTTTATCCCATCTTTATTACTTTATAGGTAGCTCAAGGCAGGGAACATACCTAATACTTCTTCCTCCTATTTTCCCCATGACATCTCCTGTGATTATCATCATGCCACACAAATGGCAGCAGATAACCTGCAATCTATCTCTGCCAGCCTGCTGGTCCACTGCTGAAACTGCTAGTGTCCTGTTGCTCAGAGCAACTGGATGGTCCATAGTGGACTGCTAGGGATATGAGAGGAGATATATAAATGGAACCCTAACCAGAATGAGCATATGGACAAATGATCCCCATCAGAAGCTCTCCTGTCATAATTGTTCCAGCAATAATTGAAGGGAAAAGAGGTTTGGTTGCCAAGATCCCAGTGAATTGAGAACTGATCACGAATCTGACCAATTTTTGCTGTATTTACACAGGTCTGTTACAAACTAAGTTGCTTAGTTGCTCTTACAAGGAGATAGACCAATTTTTAAACGGCTTAGCGTGTTGTCTGATCTCAAGCCATTTGGTTAATTTACAGTTCAGTGCATACAAAAAAAATGAGTTGATTCAAAGATTTTCTTGTGTAAAAAGTTGCCTTATGCAAAAATATAGCAAAGTGAGGAAAACATTTAACTAATATGGAAGTCTTGAATCAAAAATACTAGTACATATTCTACGAAAGATAAGAGAAAATCTTATCTCTATCTTTTATGGAATATGTAGTACTCCTCTCAGAGAAAATCCTAGAAATTGAGCCCAGGCAGGCTAGAACACCTCATCTACTACAGGAAGACAAAAAACTTTTAACAGCAAAAGCCAGAGTGCAGATTTCTGATGCTATAATCAAATTTATTAAAAACAGCTAATAGAAATCAGAAACACTTGGGAATTAGTGGCACCTCTTTCTTAAGTCTTTCCGGAAACAACCCTTCATATCTAGCTCAAAGCCAGAAAAATGAAGCCACTAGTAGGCAGCCCCTAATAACAACCTGACCCATGTAGAGATCATCCTCCATATCTTTAGAATAGTCCATATGGGAAAAGGAAGCTGGAAAGACACAATATTTGAGGAACCAGATATTCTTAGGTCTTTATGGCTGTATCCCGAGATTTGTAGACCACTCCACGGCTCTTCAACTCCCGTACAATGCCTGCAATAACAACAAACCTATCTATTAATTTAATGGACTTGGATGAAGTACAGATGATCCTTGCTTACCACCCACTTGTTCAGTGACCATTCAAAGTTACAATGGTGCTAAACAAGAAGACCCATGATTGGTCTTTAAAGCTACGGCCATTGCAGTGCCTTGCTCAACAGTAAACAGGCACAAATTTCTAATGCAATTGTTGGATTTTTAGAAATGAGAAAAGATCTCCAAATCCTAGTCCTCCAGAAGAGGATTCTGTAGATCAGGGGACCCCAACCCCCAGGCCGCACAAATAGTAGGCCAGTGCACACGCTTGTGCAGCTGAACTTGTGTGAATGGCAGGCTGGCGTGCCCCACACGCATGTGTTGGCCCGCCGCTTGCGCAGTCCAGTTCCCCTCTCCACACCTGGGCCGCCAAGCCGTAAAAGCTGCTGTAGATTACCTTGGGGCAGACGGCCAGTCACTGACACAGCATACACGCCTGGCTTGAAATTACCTAAGAAAGCAGGAACAAATATGAATTATGACTGCTGAGGATTGCATGTGAAATAATATTTTTATTTGTTTGTATCCCTTCTTCTTATTCTTCTTCTTGTGCCATATCCGTTATCGGACGTTGGCGCTCATGTTGGCGATCCTGTTTTTATCAGCAGCCGCATAAAAAAGTGCTGCTGAGTTTTGTCCAAACCAATCCCTTAGATTTCAAGTTTGTATCCCTCCTTTATTATTTTTACAAATAATTCAAGGCAGCGAATATATCCAACACACCTTCCTCCTTCTATTTTCCCCACAACAACCCTGTCAGATGGGTTGGATTATGAGAGAGCGACTAGCCCAGTCACCCAGCTAAGTTCCATGGCTAAACAGGACTTGAACTCAGGGTCTTCCATTTAATAATATGGCTTAAGTAATATAACTTTCAGGAAGGGTATCCATGTCAGTTGTCAGAAAGTTTGTTTAAAATATAGTTATGTTGTTGTAAAATGCACTGTATAGTTTTGATACTTGTACAGCACAGTACTGATTGAAGATAATTAACACTCTAATGTTTATACAAATGTAGACAACTGAGGAAAAAATAATAATAATATACCAATACTGATTACAAACTGAAATATCAATAATAATCATAAAACTATTTGCCTATAACATCCATAATTAATTATAACATTTAAAAACTGCTTCAAAATGTTCAAAGTATTTGCTGACCAGTAAAACACTAAAATTTTTGGTCTTAAGCTGTTTACTTAGCATTAAGGTTATCACTCTATTGTTACTTAATGTTTTTTGTGCATGTTGATAAAGGAAAAAGGCAAAGCAAGCTTGAAAACAAATGAAACACCAGAACGTTTAAAAAAGAGACTATTCAATTTCTAACTTACCCCTTTTTATGCATCTGCTAATTTACCCTATTTGTAAACATTTGGTATTCTTAAAAATCAGACTACAAATGCTTATATTTGCCATGCTGCTTGATGTATGTGTGGAAACCATTTATGCTCAACTTCTGTTGTGTATATATACTGTTAATTTTTCCACTGCTGTATATTTTCCAAGTTTAAGTTCCCACTTAGCTATTATCAGGATTACCGGTATATTTTTCTTCAAGTATTCAGCAATATTTATTCTTGCTTTGTGAGCATGTCATTTAATTACATTCCTTGTACAAAGTTAAATGTTAAATAAAGCCATTAAAAAAGTTCAAAATTGAACAAGGGTGCTAAAACCCAGATTTAGTTTAAAAATGTTTTAGGATTGTTTCAAGTATAAACACAATTCCAAGAGACTGAAAATAATTAGGACCAATTAAAGCTAGTATCTGAATCCTCCTGAGTTCTGCAGAACAAATACAAACGCAAATAATGCATCTACCATCACTTTTTCAAATAATGTCATCACTATATTTGCCAATGAACATTTTTGTTTCAAATGTTCAATTAATGCTTTTAAATGCCATGCTTTGAGTTGACAGTGTCAAGTTCAAAGAAATCAATTTGACTAACACTAGGAGTGTCCTCCAAAAGTGTAACTATGAATCTCCCTGGGTTTTGAAATTTTTTCCTCACAGATGAAGCATATTCCACGGGCTGATGCTTCACTCCTGAGTCATAATGATGTTTTGTTAACCGTTATGTTATTGTGAAGAAATTCTTATAACACAAAATTGCTAGCAAATTTCAGCTCCTGAAGTTTTCATCTCTGCTATCAGCCTGGGAGGAACCCCTCTTGCAGAAAGTTTCCAATACTGAAAAGTATCAATAATATGACCTACATGTTCCTGTAGACAAAAATTTCCCTTTCAGTAATCCACTACTTGTCCTTAATTTATTCATCAATCTTTCTCAAACTTGAAAGCAGACCAAAATACAACTTAATTGTATAATTAAATATAAGGTGGATGAAAACTTACTGATCCGTTGCCACTTGGAGACCCAACTGTCCTCGGGACTCATCATTGCAATAATGCTGCAAGAAGACAAAATAAAGTCAGAAAACTGAAAAAAAGGCAAAAATCAGACAAAACTGAATTTCTGTATTTTGGGGACACCCTCTGTTTCTGGGATCCCTTGCGTTATTTGTCTCTAGTGATGACAAAACCTACTGCAGAATTAGCTTGAATATCTTCTTCATGAAGCTCTAACTAAAGTGGTGTTGAAATCAAGAAGAAATGAATCAGTAGAAGGAAGAGCCATTAAGTGCACAAAAACAGAAAGATATAACAAAAGAAACACCAAGTGAAAGGAAAAGAGAAAGAGAAGGAAGAGGAGGAGAAGGAGAAAAAAGGAAAAGGAGAACAAGAAGGAACTATATATAGAAGATGTGAATGACAGCTAAATAGAACCTGGGGCAGGCTTAGAAAAATTAAGAGATTTGCTTAGCCAAAACAGCAGCAATAAGATTTCAGCCTCTCTGGGAAATATTGTTAGTTCAAAATTTATAAAATAAAAATGGAGGATGGACAACAAAAGATGGAATTTGAGGCACTATAAGAACTAAAATGGAGGACTGGAAGGGTGAATGGAGGTGACAAAAGACTGGAAATAAGGATAAACAGTAAGCAGAAGATCCTGGATGCTGGATCAGGACTTCTGACCAATTGCCAGTCCCAGGCTACTGTTTGGTTAACTGAGGAGCTATTGGAAGGAAGTAACTAAAACATTCCCAAACAGACACAACTGAGTATTGGTAAGAGTTCCAACTAAGTTTACATTGAGATTATTGAAATGACATTTTTCTCTGTATCTATTGTGTCTGCAAATTCCTGTGCAGCAGATGAATTATAAATTATCTGGGAGTCCTTTACAGAAAAAAATGGGTGCAACTGAACACCTGCAGAGATGCAGGATGAATGAGCCAACCAAATTTCCAGGTTTCGTGGCAAACAACATCTCTTGTATCTGCTGTCCGCTGTAGTAAACAAAATAATGCCTTCTGGTGTAATCTGAGATTCTTTTGCTCTTATGGAGCCAAAAGTGATGGTTGGGTCTTCTGTAGTAGTCTGAACTCTGCCAACTGTCTGATCCATGTTCTCTTGGAGCCCTCAGATAGTTAGACAGTGCATGGCTCTATGAGACAATCAATGGCTGAGAGAGCTTGTAGTGATACTTGCTTTAAAAGAGGTCGGGGTATACTCTTTCTTTGAGAGGCCTTCCCTACCTCAACTATCTCTGACAACTTTCATCCAGTTTTCTACTTTCTCTTCCCAGTAAAGATTATAAGGAGATATTGGTGAAGCAGCTACAAAAGGTTCTGGACAAAACCAATTACTTGAAAACCCTCCTTTATGCCCGGATATCCAGACCACCCCCTTTTCTGTATTTTGGGAGAACTACAAAATATGGCTCTTCCAAAAGGTATATGTGGATGAGTAAAATGGTAGTTTGGTGTACAATGGTACCGCAGTATTCGACTGCTTCACAACTCATCGAATTTGGTACTCAACACTTTTTGGTACAAAAATGTTGTCCTGCCCCTAGTCGTTGTTCGTTTGGTACTGTGATAAGAAAAGGAAGACGGCCATGGCGAACAGACAGGAAGTTGGCCATGCTGGGAAGGTCATTACAAAAGGAAGAGGGAGCGGCCGTAGAGAGCAGAAAGGAAGTTGGCCATGCTGGAAATGTTGCTCACATAGGAAAAGAGACAGACAGGAAGTCCTTCCTGGCCAAAACAAAGGGTCATGTGATAAGTCATGTGGTTTGTTTGGCATTCATCATTTTTAGTACTTGTCACGCCTTCTGGAATCAATTAATGCTGAGTACCAAGTACCACTGCAGTTGTTAAGACATCAAGCTAGAAACAGGAGACCAAGACTGATGCCTTAAAAATTGAAGTGGTACTTCCGGGAGGATTTTAATGAAATTAATACATGCAGCATGCTGACTCTGTAAACTGCTTAGAGAGGGCTGTGAAGCACTGTGAAGCAGTATATAAGTTTAAGTGCTATTGCTATTTAAGTTAGTAATAACAAAAGTAATATAACATATCTAATTATACTATGGGAGTCCCAAATCAGTAAATATTAATAGACATAATAGGAACCATATTTTGGGTATATAACAGTATGAGCCAGAAGCAAGTACAATAGCAGAGAAGTTGCCCAAAACAAAAAACAGGAAGGGAAAGGAATAAGCGATAAGGAGCACAGACTACACTAGAATTAGAAACAAAGTTTCTTTGTTAAAATTGTTATCTTGTACAATTCCCAAAGAAAAAAAGAAAGTTATTCAAATTACTATGTATAATCAAGGTCAACTTGATAAATGAACTATTGTTTATTCCTAAAAGAGTAAATAGCATGTATCAGTTTTTGTCTTCTTCTCTAAGAGAACACACTGTAGCTACAGATCAATAAAATTTCAAACAATTTGTCATCTGTTTCTTATATTCAGGGGGGAAGGTTTTTGCTACAATATTCTCTTCCAGTTAACAGTTTTCCTAGATTTTTGGTAAAGATCACTTTCAACTTTTTAAACAGAGAATTTCTTTTCAAGAGATTCACAGCTTTACTAAAATGTATGAATCTTATCAAGGATTTGCTTTCTTATGGGTAATATCATGCTCCATAATAGTTGTATTAATTCAAAATCTATGTAAAAAAACACCCCTATTTAATTCTCATGAATCCAGTCATGTTTTTTCCTGTAGGCCAAGGGTGGATAACTTACAAACTGCAGACCCTACAACTCTTTTTTGAAGTTCTGAACCCTCTTTCCTTCACATAAGATCATGTTGCTGAAATTTGTTGACAAACTGCCAGTGGTATCATTTTCTGAATTCATTTTTCCAAGTAAGAAGGTGATAAGTCTTCATTCAGCAACTGACAATTGGGACCAGCAACTTAATTGTTAAATGAAGTAGTCACTAAATGAAACCACAACTTTGGCCATAGTCTTACTTCAGCTTTCTTTCGCTCTGCAGACCTGCAAAGGTCATAAGGAGGATGAGGATTGTTAGCAAAGTTACTTTTTCATCATCATTGTTAACTGTAAGGCAGTTGCTAAATGAGGACTCCTTGTTATAATAATAAAACATGAAACACTGAATGTGAAAGATTATCTGTCCCATTGCTGACTCTGCACAATTGCAAATTCATTCAGGGATAATAACTATAAGAAGGGTACTTCATTTTGCATCTGAGTTTGATTTCTAGAAATATAGTCAAAATGCAGCTTGGGGAAGAGCAATTCTGCATTTCCTATCTGCTGTATTTAAGTCACAACAAAGTTAAAATTATACAAATGAGATTCAAGGGATATTATGTTTGCAACATGTATAATCAGTGACAAGATGGATAACTTGCAGGAGCAATTTGTATTACTGGCACATAATCTAAGATCATTCCTATAGTAACTTTCCATTCCTGAAGAGTTCAACAATACCCTATTTAATTTTGCATTCTAAAGATTAGACATGGCCTTTACATTTTTTAAAGGGGGCTAATAGTTATAAAATGGATGGGTCAGATCGTGCAGTACTTATCTTTTACAATATTATAATACCAGGATAGAAGGTTAGTAAACAAACTTTTTTAAAAAAAATATCAGTGGCATATTTTCTAAAAAGGAAAAGCTCTGCTAAACATTATTATCTAACCAATTTATTAAACAATAATTATAACTAGCAATAGCAAAAAAAATGCTGGATACCAGGCCTATATCTCACCCTCAAGGCTTATTTGAAAACAACTGTGATAATTATGTGGGGAGCTGACACAAGCACTTACCCATCGAAAGAAGAACTAGTACAATCGTAAACCATCTCACGGTTCCCCTTCATCTGGAGATAGGAGTCACAGTTGTCACAACCATCAAACTCAAACTGATCAATAGTCTGGTGAAGAAAAAAAAAGTTATAACAGAAAAATCAGAAGTATTGCTACTAGAGGACAAGTACATTTAAATTAGGAGCATCCTCTAAGGTTCCAGTGTATCTTTTTTTACAGTCCTGACTTCAATAATGGGAAATACATTTGCTGCAATTAGTTGCAAAAATTGCTTTCCGCAAAAAAAAAAAAAAAAAAGAATTTGTCATATTTATATTAAAAGCACACCTGCCAACTTTTCCTTGCATTTAGCCCTTCAATATGCTTTTCCTTTGCAACTTCCTTCTCATTTTATAACTAAGTATGGATCAACAATACAATAAGTTGCGCCAGTGATTTTTTTCAGTACAGTTGTTATTCATTTCCTAACTTTCCTCTCAGATATTAGTACACAACTTTCTCCCATTTTCATTTTGAATAACCATGGTTGTTGGAAGAGACTAAAAATAATATGACTAGTCAATTAGCACAGCAAATAAGTAAAAATCTGAAGTCAAAGCTTGTGTTCATTGCAAAAATTTAAAGCTTTTTAAATTAAAAGGAAAAAAGATTTACTATTACAGGGGACATGTATTAAAATTGGCTTTTAAAATTAAACATGATACAAAGAAATCAAAGTTGTTTTCTTCTTCACATTTAATACTGGGATTTAAGCCATCCACTGAAGTTTGAGATGGACAAAAGGAAATACAGCTTATAAGGATAAAAACAGCCCATGGAGGTAGTGATGTGTGACAAGTTTTTATGAAACCTCAGAAGTGAATTATGTCTGAATAGTAGTATTCTGAGTATCTCTACCACTCTTTAACATGTGGTTTATTAATTTGATTTACATGTGTCATCCAAGTAGGTAGCAGCACTTAATCAACATTAGCTGAACTGGAAAAAGCTGAACTGGTTAACACTTGGCTGGGAGACCAGCAGGAAACCCCAGTGCTATAGACTAGTTTAAAAATTAAAAAAAATAAGAAAGCGAAGGCAAAACACTTCTACATTATCACTAAGGAAAGGTCAACCTATGGGAGTTTTTACCTTTATCTATTCAGATCTATGTTCAAATCAGTTGAAGAAGGGAAAATTATACTTTCTACATAAATAGTTGCTATTGAACATTTATTAGAGGAAGGCTTTATGAAGATTTCCAAACACAAATCTGACTTTGTTACTCTGGAATTCATGGTGCTTTCTTATCATTTCAGATTACAATCCAATTTGTTACATATTATCCGAAATGGTGAATATCAGTAAAAACACAACTACCCATATTTGCAAACAATGTAGTAGAGGAACAAGAGCAAAGCACTTAAAAAGCTAAACACATTCAACAGTATTCACAGCAAGCAAACTAAAATTCTAAGCAAATAATTTTAGAAAGTATTTACTGAATGGGAGAAAGGGGAAGGGTACTGCTGTATGTCAAACTATCTGAGAGACAAGCTCTGAAGTGGGGGAAGGCTGCCAGATATGGAGCTACGTCGGACGCATTATACGATGACGAAAAGGCTCTAAATACTGGGAAGGGTGGAAGGCAAGAGAAGAGGAAGACCACAGCAAGGTGGATGGACTCAGTTACAGTGGTGATGGATGCACCGTTTAAGTAGAATAGAATATCTTTATTGTCATTGTGTAACTCACAACGAAATTAAGTACTCACAACGAAATTGAGTAAAGACCAGATTAGGGACAGATCGTCATGGAGAAAATGTACCACGGGGTGGCCAGAAGTCAAAAACCACTTAATGGCACATAATCAACTGCTGGAACGGAGAGAAAAGGAACAAGAAACCCCTGGTCTATTGGGTGGGATGACTTTCACCGACAATGTCACTTAAGGGATAGCCTCCTTCTCACAATCGGATATTTCAAGAGACAACACCATAGAGACAAACAAGGTGCCGGGCTAGGAAAGCCATCGTCGGCAAAAACAACAACAACAACAACGTGGTCTCCCAGGACTTACACGTCCCCGACCCAACCTAGAAATATATTGGGCGCAGTACTATTCCGACTAGAATTTTTTAAAAAAGGAATTTCCGCTTCGCTAAATGGAAGGCACACCTTGACCAATGAGCACAGCAAGCAAGCCCTCAAGTGCCGCAGATCTTTAGGTACCGTTTCCAACGCCATGACCACCACCAACCGGCAGCATACACCTAAGGGAAGAAAGCAGACAGCCAAACATACGTCACTTCCCTCACCAAAAGGCTTCCACTAGAGTACTCTGTGCCGCTCTGGGAGTTCTCTCGTTTTACTCCTGAGAGACGCATGCGCACAATTCTGTGTGCGTGTGTGAGATGAACTGGTGTCATTCAGCAATGGCGCGTTGCGTTATTCGATGCTGTTTTGTGCGCAAGCGCCCGAATAAGCTCCGCCTCTATAAACTGAGCGATGGTTTTACCGATTGTAGTCACGCGACGTTTCGATAGGGGAAAAAGAGCTTGCCGCCAAAATCGAACTTCCACTTTGGTATAGTAGTGTGATTCTTTTTGCCTCTGACAAGTGTACACTATAAATTGTTTTGGAAAGAGTCATTTAAATATTTTTAATTCTATTTCGTGTGTCACTTAAATTGTTCGAAATTAACTTTGGCATATTTGATGGCAATTGGTGCTATCAAGGTACGTGTCTATCCCAGGGGTAGGCAACCTTGGCTCTTTTAGACTCGTGGACTTCAACTCCCAGAATTCCTGAGTCGTGCTGAGCTGGCTCAGGAATTCTAGGAGTTGAAGTCCACGAGTCATAAAAGAGCCAAGGTTGCCTACCCCTGGACTCTATCCTGTTAAAAAAAAATCACAAGAAGCCCTGCTGATGAGAATCCTTCCTCCCAAAATGAGAATGATAGGAATGAGAGACTTTGAGAGTCTTCTAATCTAGTTCAACCCCCATCCCAAGGCATACCATCTTGGACCATGGTTGTTCAAGTCTTTTCTTTAAAACATAACGCCCCATAACTCCTGGAGGCCAGCTGTTCCACTGCTATCAGAACTGTCTTATTTTCAGACTGGATCTTCCTCTGACAAGCTCCTACCCATTGCTTCTTGTCCTACCTTTAGGTGGTACGGAGAATAAATCAATGTCCTCTTCCCTGTGGCAGTCCTTCAAGTATTGGATGTGGAGCAGTTGGCATGTCTTCTCTTGTACCATGGGTACGGAAGCCGTTTTCACATTAGAAATTGTGTCCTTCATTCCTTCCAACATACACCACTAATGTTTGCTGCATTTGCACGTCATTTTCCCATCATTTTTTCCCATCCTTAATATTATTAACACTTGAGTATTTTTTTCATTTTGATATGTGATTTGCAATTGTTCATTGCATTCCTTTCAATCGCTCAGGGTAACATCTCTGGGATTTATAAAATGGCACAGGTTGACTACGTATATTACTTATTCAGGGTGATCTGTTATTTCTATATGTGCATGTTGAATTTATCTATATCTCACAGGCAGTTTCATTGGAATGCAAATATTGAAATATCCATGATCCAATAAAATTCAAAAATAATAAAACAAAGTAGATAATTTTAAAAAGCATATCAAACCTCAAATGCTCTCTGGAAAAATCTGTCTTCCAGAAGGCAAGTAAGGTCAGGCTAAAATAACTGCAAGTCATTCCAGAGAATTGGGACTGATATAGAAAAGAGACATCCCTGTGCTTCAGTATCCCTACCTCCCAAAAGTGGCAAACCACCAGTTGTTTTTCATGGTAAGATCAAATGGGCTTGGCCAATTCTAGTGGATGATTACAATTTTGAAGAAAAGTTGGTGCCAAGCCATTTTTCGAGTATAGAACAGTGATGGCGAACCTTTTAGAAACTGAGTGCCCAAAAACTGGCCCCGCCACCACCCTGCCTGCCTGTAGGGCCACTCACTGCCTCTAGGGCTTGCCGCAGATCGCCCGGGCAACCCAGCAGCGCCATGGCGCCCACACCCTCTGCCCGCGCCCTGCAGCATCAACTATGCACGATGGGGCGTGAGGCCAGATTCTTGTCTACGCTGGCTGGCTGCCATGTTCTTGGCTGTGCTGCTCCGCATAGGCCACGCTCGGGGGCGACTCTCCTCCAGGGGGGCTGCTGGTGAGGAGGAGTCACGGGGGGAGGCAAGGCTGGGGCAATGGCACGTGTGCCCACAGAAAGGGCTCCGAGTGCCGCCTCTGGCACGCATGCCATAGGTTCGCCACCAGTGGCATAGAATAACCCAAAGCACATATTCCAGTATTCCCTGAGGATGGGCTCCAGCACGAGTCCAAAAGCTCTGGTCCTGGTGACTGCCCCAGATTTGTCTTGCATAAGAGTTTTGATTAACACCAGCACTCCAAAGCCTCCATGAAGCTCATCCAGGGCTCATAGCACAACAGTAATGGGCTCCCATTGATGAACATACACAGGCTAATGCAATTTGGACCAATGTGGCTTTCAAAGCAGTCCCTTTGTAGAGTACATTCCAGTAGTATAGTTGATAATGGGGGCATGAATAACTGTAGCAAGACCCTCTCGCCATACATAGGTCCACAACTAATGCATCATGTGCAATACTGTAAAGACTCCCTGGCTACACCTCCCATCTGCTGTTGAAGAAGGAGCAGCAACTCCAAGTCTTGAAGTCAGCCTTTAGGGGTAGTGCTTCCTGACCACGAGGCAACGTTGGAGCCATACAGATATCCGAATGGACAAATAGGATTCTGTCCCATCCAGACCTTCAGCCTCTAGTCACCAAGACAAGACCTCAGTAGCCTTGCCAGTTTGGCCCAGGATAGAGATGTAAAGCTGAATGTTATGAACAGACTGATGCTGCTGCATCCTGAACTGATGTTTCAAAGGTGCTTTTTCAAAAGGCAACTGGACTTTGTTTTTCCTTCAAGATATTTCGCTTCTCATCCAAGATGATCATCCAATGAAGCTTCTTAAATGAGAAGCAAAATGTCTTCAAGGAAAAACAAAGAAAGTCCAGCTGCCTTTTGAAAAAGCACCTTTGAGATAACCATGACCTAGATGACTGAGAATCTCCATAGAGATCCTGAACTGATGGATAACCTCACACACTTGTTTCACAAAGGGAAAGAACCAACCAATGCAGCACAGCCACTAAGCCAACCACTCTTCTGCCACCACCACCTGGAACCCTGAGGAAGAAGCCATTGCAAAATAGTGTTCCCAATCACAAACTCTTGAGAATCAATCCAGGGTATAATAATCAATGCTAGTGGTGGCGCAGTGGTTAGAATGCAGTATTGCAGGCTAATTCAGCTGACTGCCAGAGGTTCAATCCTCACCAGCTCAAGATTGACTTAGCTTTCCATCCTTCCAAGGTTGGTAAAATGAGGACCCAGATTGTTGGGGCAATATGCTGACTCTGTAAACCGCTTAGAGAGGGCTGTAAAGCACTGTGAAGTGATATATAAGTCTAAGTGCTATTGCTATTATCTGCCACATATTTCATGTTTCCTCCACTGGAGGTACTACAGAAAGCAAGAAATCTTTCTTAAGATCTAATTGCTAGATTCCAACCCTAAGCAAAAATCTGGATTACCACAGCTTTAATATTCAATGGCTCTATAAATTTACCCATTAAATCCTGCCAGTCTCCAACCTTTCAAAATAAGAGTTGATCACAAGTGCATAATCACTGCAAAGAAGAAACAAAATGAGAACCTGGTTCAGATAGAAGATCAGGGTTATCAACTGATTTTGACCATATCCTGCAATGTATGGGAATTTTTTTCCATATATACCCCAATGATATGAATGGGGCAGCCTCATGGATTATACTGTTTTGCTGCAGTCTCCTATTGTCACAAAGTTGCTTTTCAAGAGGCCGGAATAAGCTAAGATTGTCTCTCTACAATCTAGGAAGTACTAAAGGAAACCCATTCAAACCATACCCAGATTTCCTTCCAGTGTTATTTCTCATGTACATTACAAGTCAACATATAAATATTTAAAAAAAAATATTTCTGACAAATAAACAGGAAGAGGCATCTCTTGAACTTAGGCACCCATGATTTTATACAGAAAAAAAAATAACAGCCACATGAACAGCTTTACACGTGGATAAATATATTAGCAAAATAAATAGGTTTGAGCATGTCCCCATATTCAAACAATTTCTCTCTTAGACATAAATATTTGGTTTTGCATATGTATATACATAAACATAATTTTTTTCCCTTTTGGTTTATAAAAGTACCCAAGTGCCTGAAAAGTAGATTCAAAAAAATAATTAAAAAGTATAAAAATAAAATCCTTATTCACATTTCAAAGGGTCTGAGGTTGCCAGGAGGAAGGAGCAGAACAACTGCAGCTGAAGAAGTTTGAAGGAAAAGGTGCTGAAAGGAAAAGAACCATTCAACGTGTTCTCACTGACTCACTGTTTCCCTGTAGAGTGAGTTTTTTTCATCCTTTCTATGGCTTGTGCTTTGACTCCAACTGAAACAGAACTACAGCCAAACTGGTGCCTAGTCTTCAGATGTTTTCTGACAGGTTTCAGAACATCTAAATGAGCGCTATTTTTGTTCCTGAAACATTTTCCAGTGCTTAAATCTAAAAATACAGCAAGGTTAATTCCAGTTTTTTTTTTACTGTCTCTTATAGTTGCCACTAAATTGCTCCATTTGAGGTACTCCCAGCATGCAAGAAATTGTGTATTGACCTGAAAAGACTAGTACTTTCCCCCAAATGTGTAACTTTGAAGTGTGAGAGAGGGGTTGGGGCCATGTCTTAAAGTCAGTGAGAATGAGATAATGGGACAGGGCTTTTTTCTGTGTAATTTTCCTGGATTTGTTTTTTTTTGGGGGGGGGGGAGGGCTGAGGAAGAAGAATCATTGTGAATGTAGGGTGCTCTTCCTGTTGTGCAGTATAGTAGAAAACAACCCACTGAACCTCATCAATAAAGCAGTGGTAGCTCCATAGAACACACAACCTGTGACTTGGGGCACCCCTTTATGAAAAGAACTGGTTACTCTGTTCCTGTTCTGTACCCAAGGGGGACGTAAATTTCTTCCAAAACAATGTAAGTCTTTATCCTGTGATACAACGCTGTGGTGCTTTTTAATACATTTTAGGACTGAGCCTCCTATTTTGCATAAACTTGATTAAATATGTTGTTTTCCTGCATTTACACCTACATGCCATGAATCTTCTTTATCCATGAATATGTCTCTAAGTTCACATCCAATTTTTGGATGACTGCTCATCAAAGGATGTACAAATCATCCATCAGCAATTTCTGTGGATTTTCAGGTTTGTTTTTTTAACCTGCATTAAGAAAAGCTTAAAATCAGACAGATCACTGATCTCTGTCTTATCAATATCACCTGTAATACTTCCTCAATTTAGTATTCTCCAGATGGTGTAGGATTATAGTCACCAGAATTCTCAGGCACACTACCATACCAGTACTATTAAGCCTAGGTAGCTCAGCAATTCTGATTTAAATCTTGGAAAGCACTACAGATCAGGGACTTTACCCAACTCATCCTGGAAGCACTATGGTTTGAATTTGCTACTTTTTGCATGCCAAACCTGCTCTTCCTCTTTCTACTGCCGGTTCATTAATATCACAGCTGCATATACCCTGATCGACACTTTTCTTACATTATTTTATCAAATATGAAATGAATAAAAATAATAAATTCCAAATATATATATATATTGAATTTCCATTAACCTTATAAAGTTTTAAAGATATATCTCTGACTCTGGCCAATTTGGTCCTCATTCATTATAGTTGCAATACATTATGAAGAAAGTGACAGTAATAAGCACACACCTCTTGATTTCCTTGCTCATCTCTCAAAAAGCCTGTAATCTCTGTTTAACCTTTGGCAGGTTCTTTAGAAAGGAATTATTTTAATCATAAATCATTTTCATTTTATGTCCCATTCAAAAAATTTTAGCCAAAGAGTGAATGTCTTTGCAATGCTTCAGGAATTAATGTTCTTATATATTCAGTGAGATTCTGAGTATATCTAAAATAAAGATTTATATCACTCTTTATGACAATTCAATTGATAGTTTCTCTCCAGAGAATCCAGGACTATTAGTTTGGTAAGCATGCTGATTATTCCCAGGCAGATTTAAGTCAGTGCATGGATCTACCTAAAATGCCAGAGTGTTTTAAATAAGAAAAATATCCATAGCTACATCTCTAATTTGCCATATTCACAACAGTACCATATTAATATCCCACTGCTTGATGTTTGACAATAGATTACATTTACCAATTAGCAACTTATCACAGCATTCTTATTCAGTTATGTCTCAGGATGTTTTATGCATACCAGTTACGAAACAGCTTGCCTTGTATTCACTCAGAGCAATGGGAAAAAAAGATACCTGAAAATATTAACTCTAATTCCACAAACGTCAGCTCTTTGTCTTTCACATGTAAAGTGCAGCATGACTGTCTTTAGACTGGAATTGTTACCTATTCACAATTGGATACCAAGGAGGAGGAGGGAGGGAGGAAGAAGAGGAAATAATATTGTGGGCTATGTTGTGTAGAGTAGCAGAGTGCTGGATGTGAGGATGAAAGAGCAGGGTTTAAATCTTAGATCAGGGCTACTCTGAGAAAAACTGAAATCTTGGGCCTATCATGGCAAAGACACTAGGAAATATCTGGGCATACCTTTTGGGGCTTTGGGGGAGGGGTGTAGTTTATTTTTTGACAATTTTAAGGAGCTAGGTAGAGATTCTTGGGTCCAAATCCAGCCTCTGAAAACACTTTCCCCTCCATATCAGTACCAATCTAGGGTTGAGGAGAACTGGGTTTTCGTAGTTAATAGAGGTGGTTAGCTTATGACATCCTGAAATATTCCTATCTACCATGTTTCAACTCAGTTTTCTAAATGGTCTGAAATAAAATAACCGTTAACTAGTGCTATGGGGTCTTTTTGCTGCTCGAGGATCAGGCATTTCAGTTAGTACAGACAATAGCTGTAATTCACAGGAAGCAGATTTGGAATTCTTCCATGCTAATATCTGATGTAGCAGACAGTATTCAAAAGGGAAGGAGATATGACCTTCTAGACTTCTTGGCAAATTGAGCTGTAACAACATTCCTATGAGGCAGAACCAGAGTGACCTCCAATACCCTCTTTGCTGAGAGTTTGGATCTTGCAAACTACATCTTGAACCAAGACTCACAGACACATCAGAAGAAGAAAAAAACAGCAGAAATAGAATGGAATAATTTCTCTGTCTAATTTCAACCTGCATATCATATATGCTCTTGGAATGGGGTGAAAGTGTAGGGTTGTTCCTGCCGTTCTATTTTGCAGTTAAAAAGCAAATGTAAATGAACTTTATGGTGGTTCTTTCCCCCCCCCCTAGAAATTTTAAATGATTACACTCCACTCTCCTTAAGGAACAACAATATGAACAGTAAGGATCCTCCATTGCAACAAATGAGAAAGTCTTCAAGATGGCAGCTTCCAAAAACAATGCAAGTGACATTGGCAGCTTATAGTTCTGACAGGCGGGCGACCACTTGTGGGTTGAATTGTCTGGACAGAAAATTTAGTAAGATTTATGTACTGCATTGCCAACAAAAGAGACATGAAGAGTTTGTAAGAAAGCCCATTCTCACTGAGTTTCTGGTCTCTTCTCTTAGGCTGTCTGACAGAGTGAAGTTCACCTCACATCAAACTGAATGTTCATACACATTGGGGATATCTTCTGTAGATCCTGTAATTAAAAAAAACCAAGCAACTAGATTGAGAAAATGGATCTCTTTTTATGTTGATCAACTGCAACCTAAATTGATACTGAGACTTACTGTAAATAAGTCCTACAAGTGAGATTACATCTTCCTTAGATTTGTTCTTACAAAGAAGTTGCAAAACAGATAAAATGGACACTGAAGACATGGCATTAGAGTAATGTCAAGACTGTTCTCATTTCGTAGATAGAAAATTAAATGAAGAGAATGCATTTATGGCATATTTCAATCCATTTTCAGGCACAATTCAAAGTCATAAATTTTTTGAAACCTGGGAATGTTAAGGTTATTCCTTTTCTTTCCAATTGTACAGTAAAGCTGTCAACATTATCAGAGGTAAGTTGGATTCTGAATAGCCATAAAGTTTGTTTGTCACAGTTTCCAAGGTTTAGGGCCATTCCTAGTGATCCAGTTTCAAATCTATCCACCCATTTTTGAGACAGCAGTAAATTATACCCAGTATTTAAACTGATTTAACAAACTCCTTGTTTCTGAATATCTCTAATTACCACGAAACCTTCCATCAATTACAGCACTTTTGTCATTGGTTTTGACAGACAGCTAGACCTACCAAATGTTGATATTTAAATTTATATTGCATACTTGATATTTGTTTTCTTCTTTGTTATATATTTATAATAAACAGGTAGTCCTCCACTTATGATCACAATTGGTGCTCAGAATCTCTGTCATTAGTGAGGCAGTCATTAAGCAAGATGCCATGTGACCGTTTCGTTTAGGGACTGCAATCCCAGCTCTCCTACTTGCAGTATTTAAGCGTCTGTGGGAGTTGTTAAACAGAGCCTGATCAGGTGGGGCAATCTTTCAGCACACTGAAGGGATGGCCTCAAATCTGACAAAAAATATAAAATCCTAGCCAATATTATTGCTCTGGAAGACTCAGAATGCTGGCGTTCACGAACATGTTTCCCTCCAGAAGGGCATACGATAGGGTTCACTAAAGTGCTAGCAAACAATATTCAGAAAGGTTCAGAAATGCTAGTGTTTGCTAGCATTTTTCCCTCTGTAGGGGTGAAGACAATGGTGTTCGCTAAAATGCTATCAAATGGCAGCATTCTGAGCTTTTCAGAATACTGGCGTTCATTAGCGTTTTCACCAATTTGAAGTCCATTTCTCCAGTGCACAGAGAGGAGGGGAATTCCCTTGGCATGCTGGGAGAACGGACCTCAAATCCGACATCCCCTTCACTTGCAATCTTTCCTTCCAGCTTCCCCACTGATGTTCTGAGGAAACTGGCAGAGAAGATTGCAAATAGCAATCACATGATTCCAGGGCACTTGGCATCCTGTCATGAATGCAAACAGGTTGCCAAATGCCCCAAATGCAGTCATGTGACTGGGAGGAGGGACAACGCAATGTTTTACAATGGTTGAAAGTTCTGAGGGCGTTGTGATTGTGAATGGCAATTAGACCAGCTGTAAGTCAAGCACCACCTCTGCTGCAAGCTACTTTATACAAAAATGTATACAAGATAAGTTTTATACAAACAGTAAGTTCACAGCAGAGGCAAAATTTCAGATGGAATAGCATAATTGAGTTGGAAGCTACTTTGTAAATCATTTAGTCCAATGCCCACACAATGTAAATGACTCTCCTATATCCATATCCACCGGAGTTATGCTTCCCTTATCAAAAAATGCTTTAATAAAAAGCTTTCCATTTTGCATACTTGGAGAGCAGGTTTAAGTGCTGATTCCTAGAGAGAAGGTGCAGGATGAGTAAAAAACGTCATGCTTGAGTTCCCACGAACTGAAGGCGTTGGCATCTTTGATCAAAAGTTCCCATCCCATTCATATTATATTGAATACAACCCTCTCAAGCCAGGATTGTATTTAAGCTCACTAACAAACTAAATTCTATTCCCAGAATTCTATGGGGGGAGTTCTTGACATACATTTTAAAGACAATTGTTACAAGGTTTTCAAAATACATATTGCAGATGGAAAATAGAGGTGAAATGATCCTGGAAAGTAAAGATATATGAGACTCTAAAGGTTCAAACTTACCCTGAAGGTTTTGCAGAACTCGATTATTGAGGTAAGAGCTTGTGTTGCTTCCTGTTGCATCCTTGTCTGAACATTCTTCTGGAAATGTGTGTTCACAATCCAATTGTTTCAGCGTGTCCCTCTTTTCCTGGGGCTCCATGGTAAAACATGGAGTTAGGCATTTTGATACCTCCGGCAATGCTGCAAAATTATGCGCAGGGGGACCGCCTACTAAAAGAGGTTGAATTTCTGGGGAACCTTGGTTTCTAGATAAACCACCAGGATGGCTAGCAATTCTGCATTCCAGAGTTCTGCTGGAGTCCTCGGGGGAAGTCTCAAGAGGACACTTCCATCTCCTTCTACCTGGATGGATTTGCACATGGTGTTTCTGAGTACCCCACAGTCCAATAGTTCCAGCTTGATTACTGGCTGTCATGCTAATATCAGACCCATCTGCCAAATACAGCTCAGTATGTCCTTGCCTAGAAAGGTCTAGCATTTGCATTTTCTCTGTCCTTTTTTGTACTGAGATGTTTTGTGATCCCACCTTTGTCCTGGAATATTTCATCTTGCGTGGATTAGACTCATGGTTTGGCCTGCCATTTGGACAGTTGGAAGGTTTCTGCCCATAATGGTGATGCCTGTGGTGATGGTGATGATAGTGGACATGATTACTGGCTAGTTGTGCTCTACTTGTTACCATTGTGTCTACTGACTGAAGCTGTGAATCCCTCCCAGAAGAAGAAGAATCTTGTTTGTTATCTGTGCTCAACTTCTCTGAGCCACAGAAGGTGAACGGATCATAATCACTGCTCAGGGAGCTATGAAAAGTAGAGCAACTGCCATGGATAGCCTGAAGACTGATGTCAGTACAATTCAACATGGAGTCACTGGAACTGCCATGGCAAGGACCTGAACTGGAATCACTACCAGGGCCATCAGGAAGGTATCCACTGGGTTCTGTAAGATAACTTTCCCCAGAACCACTACTGTGATGGTGGTGATGCCTCCCATGGCGAATTCCTCGATGTAAAGGAGCAGCATGATTTATCTGAGCTGCAAGGGGAGCCCTGAGACCTTGGCAAGATGGCTGGTGTTGAAGCAGACACAGCCTATGAGAGGCCAGGGCTGGCTCACACGCTGGTGACTCCAGCTGATGCTGTGAAAGTAACAGGCTTCTGCTGAGAGGAGCTTGGTGGCCACACCAAGGCTCAAAGCCAATTGGCCTATAAGGCAAGTAATGCATAGTTCCAAAATCCAACTGGGAGAGTTCAGGAGAGTGGAAGAAAGGGTGGCCACGAGAGCCCACTGAAGAGCAGTTCCTGGGGGGCATTTGGGGGACAGTTCGTGAGAAGTGGTACAAGGCACGCCCTGGTCGTTGCCGGAATAAATGAGGCCTCTGTCTAGATCCAGAATTGTGTCGGTCCTCACGAGAATGCCTAGATAAAGTAGGGGGAATCCGATCTGGAAAAGAAAATTAACTTTGAGCAGAGATGTAAGCCCTTGTGAATCCTAATCATGCAGTATGTTAATTTAAAAAAATTATTCTCTAGGACTAGCAGCCATCTTTTTATCTAAATGAGTTTCTAATGTCTCAACACGTGGAAGTAGAATGCAGGGTCTCACTGTGTTTTGGTAACGACCAACATCTTCAACTTGGGCAGCCAGATTCTCTTCAGCCAATCTGCTTTTTGATGAACTATTGCAGCAGTTTAACTGCAACATGTCTGGAGCCTCTAGTATGAACTCAACACTATAGTAATACAAACAAATGAAAGTTTATACTGAGCCAGACCATTAGGTCATCAATCTTAATATGGTTCTGTGCTGATATGTGATGCCTCTCACAATTTCAGCCAGGGGTCTCTCCCAGCCCTACCAGGAAATACCACAACACTATTAATCTGCAGCACTGCCTGAATAAATACCTGATAAAGCAGTAGCAGACAAATCAGCAAAGAACAAAACTGCTCTATCAAATTGGGAGCAGTTAATTTTACTAGTTTCTCAGCCTCCTTTATGGAAGCCGGATGGCTGTTTGCTTTTTTTTTTTTATATATATATAGTTTTAGAAAAGATAAAGAAAAATCTAGGGTAGTCCAGTCTAGGTTTATCCTGATCCTTTTCTGTCTTATCTATTCGTTCTTGAGGGATTCAGAACCAAAACTAATAACCAAGATGGTGTAACAAGAGAAACGCTATTTTTGCAGAATCATGCTACTATGCTGATCTTGTATCTAGCAATTGGAACAGAGGCTTAATCTTATGTTAATCTGACTTCCATTTGGTATGGAGATTTACAGTCTCAATCTTCCACCATCTTTTGGCTGCTTTAATGCTTAATTGGCAAGTGGAAATCTCTTTTGGCCTTTCTTCAGTTGATTATGAGTTTGAAATCAAGGCAAAGAAAGCAAGAATGGTCAACTGTCTAGGGCCTAAGTACAGCTAAAAGCCAGAATTATTTCTGACCCACAAGAGAGAGCTGGTAAGAAACTAACAGGAAGCTACATGGAGTTGCTTATCTATTTAATAGCCCATTCTCATGATTTACCACTTTCAGAAAGACTGAATTTGTACAGTAAAAATTGCAGAGTGAGGTGAAACAAGATTTTGAGATAAGACAGAGAATTCTTTGTATTAGAAAATTAAAATTAAAAGCCTAAATGTTGATTAATATGTAAAAAAGAAGTAGGCAGTTTGAGAAATCTGATAAATACACCACAGCCATTGAAACAGAATTGAAGTAAATATTCTATATAACATGACCAATTTACAGGGTCTGCTTCATAGAAATAATTTACTTTTTTTAAATATAATACTCAAGAAGATCAGTCTATAGTAGTTTTATAGAGAAATGTACACACAGAGATTAAAACTTCTATAACTGAGCGGGGTTCACATAGCTTATAGAGGAGCTATGTGAAAATACATCGGCTTCAAATAATCTGAATACTGCTGGGAAATATCATCTTCGTCTGCCATACAAGAAGACTGTTTCTGGACAGTCAAAGTGGATAAGAACAATGTGGGTATTGCAAAATGTGGGTGTTTCATTTTGCTGATGACTGGATTACAAAACTCAGGAATTTAAACTAATTCACCTATTGAGTATTACATTAGTCCAGAATCCAGGGCAACTTTGGGAGGAGGTGGGCAGCTTACAGTCTATGATATGAAGTCACATCCTGTCTTTACCTTGGCAAACAGGATTTTTGGAATGGTATACAAAGGTAGTAATATTTTTGGAACTGCCTTCACAAACTCTTCAGGAACACAGACTATTTAATACAGCTTGTTTGGCAGCAGAAAAAAAAAGATGTCTCATGAAATTTACTAAGGATGCTCTTTCAGTCTTTTAGTTAAGACATTAACTAAGTATAGAATGCTTTTTTAAAAAAGTTTTCTTTTGCTTTTCTGAATGCCAAGCAGAAAGGGATCATTCTAGGGGACAATACATTTGATAATCTGAGGGCAGCCATAGAGAGGACCTGCTTTTATTTTCTCTTTTTCATATTTTAATTTTTTTCTTTTTTTTCTTTCAAATGTGTATATTATTCAAAAATTCTAATAAAATTTAAAAAAAGATCTGTTTTTTAGTGTATGGCTTTCTCTGATCTTGCAGAGACTGCATCTTAAACAGAACTTTCTCCAAAAGTCCTAATAGTATACATATTTTGCATAATATAATCCCTAAAATAACCTCCTGCCAAGCCACGTAGGGTTTCTAAGTCATGTCCAACACTTTGAATTGGATCCAAACCTGACTGGCTATCAATAGAGCAATCACATTTGGTATTTCTCCCAACAGAAGCCTGAGCACTATATTCTGTGCCAACTGTTGCCTCCAAATTGCCTGCAATGGCAATTTAGTTACTGTTACACTTTTTAGTCCAAGAAATTAAATGAGATTCATTCAACAAAATGTAGGTGAGTTAATGAGTAGAGATCTTTTGTTAAATAATTCAGAATCTTTATGCTCTTAGATAGAATACCTCTGAATTCTAATGTCTGAGAACAACTGTGGAAGAAGAGTATTGTGCCCATCATGTTTGTGGAATTCTCAGAGGCATTTGATTGCCAATTGTATATACCTTTCCTCATTTTTTCTTTTCCCTTTTTTGTCTTTTCCCTTTTGTTTTTTCTTTTTCCCTTTTTCTTCTTGTTGTCTGGGGAGCCTATTGGATTATAAACTTTTAGTCGCAGAACTATTTAAGGACAGTGGAAGCTTAACTGTTGGTGATTTTCTTTGGAGAAGGCTCTATGGACTATTAATTTTGAATAGTAGGACCTCGCGGATTATAAATTTTCACTGAGCGATAATCTTGGATTTTGGACAACTGCTCTGGAAGTGAGCCTCACAAACAGAATTGGATTACAAAATTTCTTTTTTTTCTCTTCTTCTTTTCTCTCTTCTTTTTCAGGGAGTTTATTGGACTATAGAGACTATAGATAAGAACTACAAGAGTTATTAAAGACAAATTTAAATGATATATTGTGGTATTGAACATAAGATTAATGGTTTGATATAAGATGGACATCTGGGAAAAGTATTAAGAGTTAATAAAATTTTTTGGGGGGGGAATTAAAAATGAGTGTTCTGAATTTAGCTAAAACTGGCAAGAAAACACCCTCCATCTCTGCAAGCCCTGTGTATCAGAGATAAATTGAATCAATGTTTCAACAAGAAAAATCTAACAATTCCCAGATGCAAGCAATCCAAGAGGCAATCTCATCTCACAAAGAAGATACAAGGAAAAACCATGAGGAGACAAAAAAACAACTTTGAGAGAATGAATCAAGAAATTCATAACATAAACTCTCAACTAGAAAGCTTCCAATGGATGGTTACAAAGAATGAATAAAGGATTCAGAAAATAGAAGACAAGTCAGTAGAGATTGATCAGAAGATGGAAGATATAAAAAATGAAAATCAGAGGCTGATGCAGGCAAATAGAGAATTGGAAGACTCAATGGCAGTTTTGGAAATGGAAAAGGCATCTTATTTTTTAAGATTTCAAAACGTAATGGAGGACAAAGAAGAGGATCTCGTGGATTTGATGACAGAGCTATTGGCTGAAGCACTGGAAATAGGGAAACCGGAAATGGAAGGAGAGATAGACCAGATATTTTGAGTGAATTCAAGCTATGCGAGGAGAAATAAAGTCCCTAGAGAAGTGCATGTTAGATTTGTCAAAAGATCTATAAGAGATGAGATATTGAGAAGAGCGAGAGATGATCCTCTGAATTATAAAGAAAAGGAAATTGTAGTGCTGAAGCAGATCCCCAGGAGGATAAGAGATTCAAGAAGAGAATACCAATTCCTGACCAGAAAATTAACTGAAAAAGAAGTGAACTTCAGATGGCTGATTCTGGAAGGGATTTTAATTAATTAGGACATGAAAAGATACAGATTGGACACGCACTCAAGGTAATGGAATTTTATGACAGATACAAAGCTTTTTTGGAAGGAATTTCATGCAGCGAGAGAAGCAAAAAAAACAGGAAGAGATAGCAATAGAAGGAGCAGCCAAACCAAGGGAAGAAGAAGAAACAGAAAACACAATCATAGAAGAAGGGGCAAAAGGAAGAAAACAAAGACAGATAAAAACCACTAGGAGAATAAAACCTAAATATAATTGAAGAAGATGGAGAAGGAAAATGGAATTCTTTTGATGAATATAAATGGATTGAACTCCCCCACAAAAAGAAAAAAATGTTTTACACTACAAAAATTAAAAATGGATATAGTCTGTCTCCAAGAAACACATATTAAAAGACAACATTACAAACTGTTAGAACAACCAAAAATCAGGAAACTTCACTTCACACTAGCATAACAAAAGAAGAGACAATGAAACCCCAAAAAATCTATGCAAATGAAGAGGGAAGAATATTAATGGTGGAAATAATGATAAATCAAAAACAGATATTAATGGTAGCAATATATGCTCCTAATAACAAACAAGAATAATTTTATCAAAAATTACACAAAAAATAGTGGAATTGGAATATCAAAAAATTTGTTTAATGGGAGACTTTAATGCAATAATAGATGGAATGCTGGACTACAGAAGTAGCAAAACGGGAAAAAGGAAGGAATACACTACCTAAGTTTTCTTTAAAATGGCAGAAGAAATCTGTATACAGGATATATGGAGAGAAAAGAACCCCCAAAAAATCACAATATACATTTTACTCAAACAGGCACAAATCACGGTCCAGAATTGATATGATATGGATATCCCCTGAATTAAGCATGATTTTATATATATATACATATCCGATAAAGATGACTTGGAGAGGAGCTAAGAAAAAACTAAGATGGTCTCTGAATCAATCTTTACTGAAAGATAAAGAATTTATACAAATAGCAACAAAGGAAATGGAATTTTTCTTTAAAATAAACAAAAAAGAAGAGACATCGCTTCAAAATGTGTGGGATACAGCTAAAGCATACTTTAGAGGTTTGGCTATAACTTACATGGCGAAAAAGAATAAAGAAAAAATGCACTAACAAACGAAGTTAAAGGAGGAATTTATAAAATTGGAATCGGTATATACTGTATAGTCTTAGGACTGATCTAGCATGTCTGATTTTAACTACTACTCTCAGAGATTTTTCTGCTCACTCTTACCAACAATGTTGAACATGCATAATGGACATGTTTGGTGCTGCTGGAGCCAAGGGTCCACACACTGCCGATGGAACTCATGGGAACAGGTGATGATCCGTAGTTCCTGTAAAATAGGAAAAAGCAATGGGATGGGAAGCAGTGATCTAGATTCAAAGGAAGAAACAGTCTTGATTTGGGTAGGTCAGTCTCCTATTTCTTGTGGCGAATCTCACTGGAAAGGTCTGGTGGGAATGTGGTTAAATCTCTGAGCTTTAAACAAGTAGTGAGGTTTAGGAATCAAAGTCTTGTGAAAGTCTTGTGTCTCCCAAACCTCACTACTCATTTGAGGTTTCATATGTTTTTTATCTAGTCTAAGGGTAAAAAAAGTTACAAAATGGTGATTTATAAAGACTAAAATAAGATAGTTGAATGATTGGGAAGAATTAAAATAGGCATTAGTTCATAGTTACAAAGTTTTTTGACATTGCTCCTTCTCCTGTTCACAGGTGGGGCCAGACTGATCTCAGTGGGAAGGCAAGGGTGGTCAGGGTGATCCAACCAGCATTATAGCACACATATGCCCCTTTTTCTACATGCATTATATCATCATACTACCCAAAAGATTTACAGAACTTGCAGTACAATGCTGTTTTTCATCATGTGAAAAATGCACTAAAATGCATTTTAGATTAATTTTTCAAATTTATGTAGCCCTCCACATAACAAAACATGACTCTGGGTGGAGTACAACAAAGTTTTAAAAAATTATAATTAGATCCAATAATATATCCAAGGAACAGTGCACACCAAGGAACTCTAGAATATAGAATGCACATGTAAACAGCCATGTTTTTTTCATTTCATCCACAGATTGGCTAGACTTGATTTCCACCTTGCTCTAAAAACAGGAGGCTTTGGCATTCTTCTCACTCGCTATAGTCTACTGTGAAGGGCCTGCTTATTTGACCTAAGAATCTACATGAGAACTCCCAAACCCAGAAAAATATGCTTACCTGCCCCTCACAAAATTCTTCCAAGCAAATTGCACATATAGGAGGAGAACTGCAGGTGCTAACAGAGTCCCCTGTTGGAGCATGCCGATGGGGGCCTTGATACCTCCGTATGGCCAGCCGGTTGATTGCTTGTATGGTCGCTTCCTGCACATTTGTCTGAGGAAGAATGAGAAAATAGAGGGAGGAAATCTTCCAAGGCCTCACTTCCTGCACAGCTGATATGGGTCGCAACAATCAGCATTTCCTCTCAGTTTAAATAGATGACCAAGTTAAAGGGGTTTGTGGCAACCTAGTTCAACCAAACCTCTCTTGCTTAATGCAGGAAATTCTTTAGGGAGCTGTATCTTCCTACAGTGTGCTGCTAGACCATTGCTATGGCAACAGCAATGGAAACCCACCTATATAAAGTCATGAGAATTTCAGGAGAACCCTGAGAACTCTTGTAGCAGCACAATGTATGGCAAATATGGTTGGGAGGCTGCAGACAAGAAAACTCGATTCTTTGATCTGCTGCTGGGAAGCTAGGTTGAGCCAGACTAGGAGGAGAATCTAGCTTTCCTTGTACAGTAAATGAATATTACAGAGTTGTTGGGTATATAAATGTATAAATAAACAGCTAAACTCATCATGCGGCTACTTTTTCAAAATCCCCATAATATGCTTCTATAAAACCTCTTTACATGTCAGATCAAAATTTAATTGGGCCCATCTGTCCCAAAAGCCTGCCTGCCCTTGAAATAGAGCAACCTGCTGCTCAGAGTCTCCAGAAATGGAGTAATACAAGTTTAAGTACAATATTAAATAAAGTACTGTTAGAGGTTTGGAATGATACAATACCCAATTCTTGTGCTTTGTGAGTTTTTGGTGCCATTGTAAAATATGTGTCTGACATCCAAAACCTATAGTTCAAATTCCATGGGACTTAGGTTGCATACAAAGACTCTCATGATATTAATGGATCACCAGAACCCAAGTAAAATATTAATCATATTATCGGAGAGAGGAACATTTTCTGAAGGATTGAGAATGTTTGATATCAGATGGAGTACTACTAAACAATTCTTACCTGATTTCTGCCTGGCTGACAACGAGTGCGAACAATGAAGATTATAACAATGACCAGTACTGTACTGACAACGGTGAGGAGTATCCAAACATCATAGTCTGGCTGTTGGGAAGACCCAAGAGATTAGAGCTCTGTCATTCATTCCAATAGGCAACCTCACATGATATGCCAGAACAAATCAGTGTAGTGATGAAGCGACAATTCAAATCTCTATACGCCCATACTGGTTTACGTTATATTATCCTATAATTTAGTCAATAATTTGATTAAACCATACAATTTATCTGAGCAAGAAATCAAACAGTATCATGGTAACATGCAGTAGAAAAGTAAGAGACATAAATATTGCTAATGCAAAAAGGAGTAAAAGAGAAAAGGTTAGATTAAGCTGGAATAACTAGAAATTCCACATTAGAATATTAAGTTTCAGATGGTGATGATTAGGCAGAAAATAACAGAAATATGTAGAAATATCAAATATGGATACATATAACCAACATAAAAATAATACAGAAAAAACCATCTGGGAAGGAATTATAAAAATATAAAGGGGGATTAAGGCTAGAAATATGAGGGATATCAGCAGAGAAGAGAAAGGAAAAAGAATGAGCAATCTGAGTACAAAAGGAACAAACAAGGAAATAGGAATGAAACTATTAAGAACAAATCCTACTCCCAATCAACAGATTTACTACAGAGGGGGAATCTGATAATATTATAACTAAACAAGAATGCAATAAAAGCGCACACATTAACAAAGAAAAGACTATTAAGATAGGACTGAGTGGTTCTTGTGAGTAAGAAGCTTGAAAGCTAGACTGATAGGCGTCTAGATGAAAGACATCTAAGACAACAAATGCAGACAACAGGACATGAGGCAAAAAGATGATTGCAACAGGTCTATAACAAATAAGTTATTGAGCCACACTAGGAAGGTAGAATTATTACAGAAAGTGAAGGAATCTAGGTTTAGGGTTCTAGCTCATATAATCAAAAGAGCCATTTCTGGCACAGCAGCAAGAAAAAAAATCACCATAAACTGGGGTTGAAAAAAAGCATACGAAGATAATACAGGTATTCCTTGACTTACAACAGTTCGCTCAGTGTCTGTTTGAAGTTACAACAGCACTGAAAAAGTGACTTATGACCATTTTTCATAATTACGACCACTGCAGCATCCCCATTTACATTCGGACGCTTGACAACTGGTTCATATTTATGAAGGATACAATGTCCCAGGGTCATGTGATCATCATTTGCGACATTCTGACAAGCAAAGTCAATGGGGAAGCCAGATTCACTTAACAACTGTATTACTAATTCAACAACTGCAGAGATTCACTTAACAACTGTGGCACGAAAAGTAGTAAAATGGGGCAAAACTCACTTAACACATTTCTCACTTAGCAACATAAATGCTGGCCTCAATTGTGATCATAAGTCAAGGACTACCTGTACAAAAAACATGAAATATGCAGATTTGGCAATAAACTGATTTTTTTTTTTTAAATTAAAAATAAAACTGACATTTCCAAGAAAAAATCTCAGTTACATTTCTGTTTTGCTTCAAAAGTAAATGCCCAAAGCAGAGAATAAAGACATTCAACAAGTAGTTTGAGAAAATCCAGGACCATTAACCAAAGAAGCAAAATAATACCTGAAAGCAAGAGGGAAAAAAGGAGAAAGAATGAATCAAACTCTTTCACAATGCAAATCTGCACAGTGATGAGATTAGTGACATCTTTTGAGGGCTTTGATGGGAAGACAAAAAAATAGTTTAAATTGGGAATTACCAAGGTGCAGGTAAAAGAAGATGGTAGATAGATAAAACAAACAGAAACCTTCTTGAGAGCAGCTAAATGTAACCAAGGCATGAAGAAAGGATGAATACAAGATTATGAATATCAGCAGCATAAATATCACAAATATGCCTTGGCTAAATTTCCCCAGTCAGCAGTTTGTTACATCTAAGTTGGCTGGAGAGGGATTGGTGTTATAACCAAACACATCTGGAAGAGGAATTAATTTGAGAAAAGTTATCCTAAACTAAAGAGGGGAGAAAAATGCATAAGTTGTTTATGATAAAACAGAAAAAAATGAGGCTAGTTAAAGTATAGGTACACAATCAACATTACTGTGATAGTGACTTCAGATTTTCATTAAGAATTTAGGGAGGGAAAAACTCAGGTGCTTACTTACCCAAGTTGGCATTTCCTTCACCTCAATCTTCACATGGGCTTCACGGTTATTGTTCACCACTCTCATGAGAAGTTCAGCATTGTGGCCCCAGATCAGAACAACAGGATGACTCAGCCCTTGAGGCTTCCTCAACTGTGGAGAGATGGAATATAAGCTGGGCTCTGGGACCATTCTACAAACACTCATTTGGCTTTGGGAAAACATGGAAACCATTTCCTTAGCATGTTTCAGCAAAGACTGGATTCTTAAAATCTCATTAAGTCATATAGTATTGCCCAGAAAGCTGCTTGCTTAGTAGTCAGTTTAGTGATAAGACAATCCTAATGACCAGGTGAGACCATCAAGCTGCCTTGATGTCTAAAGCATGAAATCCAAATGATACTCCTTTCTGATTTAGCTACTGAGCCTTCATACACTGAGTTTGTTTAATGAATTGATAAGGCCACCCATCTATCCAATGAAACTCTGGACAGCAAACAAAAAACACAAAGTATCAATAGTTGTAACACACACACACACACAGAGCCCAGATCAACGTTTCCTCATTAATATCTTAGGATACCCATCCTATATATCTGTACACTGGAGCTTCAGAACTAACAGCCTGGCCTGAATGCCTGAAGGAAGAGTTAGTAAGATTAGGAATGATCCATATTTTGGGGCGAAGATGTTCCATAAGGCAGGCACCCTGCCAGAAAAGACATGCTTCCTAGGATCCACCAGGTGAAATTGCCTCACTGAGGGGACCAGGAACATGCCCATTCTACCAGATCTAGTGGGTCAGGCAGAAACCGTTGGGGAGAGGTGATCCCTCAATAACTCTGGTCCCATTCCATGCATCACTTTAAAAGTGATAACTAGCTCCTTGAAGTGCAACCAAAAGCCTACAGGAGTCACTGCAGAGCACATAGCTGTGTGTTATGTGGGTGTATCATGGTGCATGCAATTCTGCACGTGCCACTGCATTCTGGACCAGCTGATGCTTCTAAATACTTCTGAAGGCAGCTCCATGAAGAATGTGTTGCAACAGTCCATATGC
>NW_015386865.1:96824-150271 GCF_001527695.2 Protobothrops mucrosquamatus | reverse complement strand
GGAGAGTTATAGAACACACAGCCACTCAGGGTTGTTAAGGTTGAAATGAAACTGGTTCTTTCCATCCAGTCCTACATAGCCTCCAGGCACTGGGAAAACACAAGAGCTTCAATACACCACTTGGACAGCCTGAGGCACAAATGTGCAACTGAGTGGCATCAGCATACTGATGAAATTACATCCTATGCCAAACCATATGCAGTGCTTTCATATAGATATTAAATAGGACCCGGGAGCGAGTCAAGCCCTGTGGCAGCTGAAAAGCAGATGGCCTAAGGCTGGACCTTTCCCTCCTAGCAACCGCAACTGGAACTGAGGGAAGGAGAACCACTGTAACAGTGCCTCCTACCTCCCAGGATATCACAACTGATGGTATCAAAAACTACTGAAAGATCAAGGGCCAATATGGCTATATTATCCCCATCCCAAGTCCACCAGAGATAATCTGCAAACATGATCAATGCCATCTCAGTGCTATATATAGCCTGAACCCCAACTTCAATGAGTCCTGTTCCTCTAAATCCACTTCCTCCCAAGACATTTGAAGCTGTATCTCTACTACCTCCTCAGCAGCCTTGATTGGGAGTTGGCCAAAGTTGGTAAGAAGATAGGTGGCTATATAAATGTTTTAAATAAATAAATAAACCTTCCCTGTTTAGAGATTGGATGAAAATTGTCCAGTACACCTGAGTACAGTGATGCTTTCTTAATGAGGGGCAGACTACTACCTCCTTTAAGGCAGGTGGAACCATTGCCTCCCATAAGGAGACATTTATCTTCACTTGAGCCCAATTACATGTCACCTCTTGGGACGCTTTAACCAGCCAGATAGATCTAACACAAAGGTAGCATTCCATGGACCCGTCCACCTCTTTGGAAGTAATTGGATCAAACTCAGTCCAGATAACTGGACAGCACAACTCAAAGCAGGACAACTCCAAGTACATTCAAGCAACTTTATCCATTAGATGCTGAATGTAATTCTCACAATGAACCTGCAAAGGATCCTCCAACTCTACCTTATCCAAAAGAGAGTGAGTCACTTAAAACAGGGTCGTTGGTCAGTAATCTGCAGGCACAGTAAGGATGAAGAAATTAGCACATTTCACCACCCTTATTGCCACAAGGCACTTCTTATCTGTATTAAATCTTGCTCTTTGTCTTTGACTTTTCCTGTACATATTAATTCCAAAGCATGGTTTTTTTTCGCCATACCGACTATTGTAATCACAATTAGTGGAAATTTCTATCTTGTTAACCCAGTGTGAATTAGGGAGACAAGAAGAAAAGCAAGTGTCATCACAAAATATGTGGATTTAAGATGATATTTGCTGATGCAAATATTCAGTCTTCAAAACTACAAGACAGGAGTTAGACCAGATAATTTCAAAAATCTCTTCCAACCCTTAAACTCTATGATTCTATGACTTAAGGCATTCTCTTTCATGGGCCAGGGATGAGATGAAGACAATGACGTGGGGACAATAAAAAGACATCATAACAAGTTTGTGCCATGTTTAACTGCAAACAGGGAATAGGTCCTTAGAGACTCTGAGAAAGCAATCAGAAGCCCTACTATTGTTGTGTGCCACTCAGTCACCTTATAAATGTGATAAATAATTAAATCTGATTAGCTTCACTGTAAAGACAGGCTATTACCTTTTTTAACAGGATTGCAAAATGTCCTTGCTGATCAACAATTAGGTCATTTCTAGCTCTGAGATTAGAAGACAACCTGAAATCTACACCATAAAGAGGTACCAAAAGAAATCCCTGAATACTGTTTTCCTAGTATTCAGTTTTAGTGGTGAAATAAAGTGAAACAATATTTTGTGGATCTGGAGTGATGGAACTGGATTCCAAAGAATACTTGGGTCACATCCACTTTCACTTAAAAAAAACCAAGCATTGCTTAGCTCCACTTTTCCATGTTTCATCATGGCAGAATGCCAGGCCTAACATTAGGAAATATGAGGCTACCTGGCCCAGATGGGATAATCTGTGTATCACATGAAAGGGCAGCTACAATATTTTTGTTTTTACAGGTCACCTGACACAGGAGGAAAGAGAATCATCTAAAAGCCAAAATAAGGGAATATTAACTGTGCTGTCTTTACCCCCAGAACCTTAGCTGGCCTCTTCTCATACCCATTTCTATGCTGGCGACTAACACATTTCACATGTATGAAAGGAAATGGACCTGACAATTCCCTCTGGAGGGAAACACAACACGGGAATACAGTCTGAGGAAATAGGGCTACCAGGGATGAAGAGAACCAGGCTGTGCATAGTCAGTTCATGAGATTCTGGGATTTCTGTTTGCCCACCTACTTAACAACTGTCCCAATTTCATGATGGCAATTCTGAAGACATTGTTTTTGTTAAGTCATCTACCGGCAAATTAATAAAAATTCAGAAATATTTAAAAATAAGGAAATGAGAGAAGGAAGTGCTGGCCTCTCACTTTTTAAAAGCAAATCTGTTAAAGCAAAAAAAGAACATTTCCCTGTCTCTTCAGAATCTCCTTACCTGGTCAGCAGCACTCTGGTCATCTGTAATGTCAAACAGAACAGCCCGAGCTCCCCTCTCCCCTGCCAGTTTGGCCTGAAAAGAGAGGAAAGAGTTCAAGAGAATATATGTGAATAACTGCACTATCGTGACCGCGTAGCCCTTCTCATTCTTTGTTATCCACTTCAATTACTAGATTGGACATTTATTCTGTGGTCCCCATCTGTGGGAAAAGAAGGCCTTGTTTGTATTGAGTTACCTGTGTCTTTCATAATTGGAAAGCAAGCTACTGGACTGAGGAGACACACACTTCATAAAAAGTTGATTCTTCACTTCTAAACGATGCATTTATTTATCTACATATTCATTTACAGAAAACAATCCCAAATGGCCACAAAGAAGTGTGTGATTTGTAGTATAGGTAGTCCTTGACGTACGACCACAATTGAGTCCAAAATTTATGTTGCTAAGTAAGAAATTTATTAAGTGAGTTTTGCCCCATTTTATGACTTTTCTTGTCACATTTGTTAACTGAATCACTGCAGGTGTTAAATTAGTAATGCTGTTAAGTGAATCTGGCTTCCCCATTGACTTTGCTTGTCAGAAGGTTACAAAAAGTGATCACATGACCCCGGGACAATGCAACTGTCATAAATGTCAGTCAGTTTTCAAGCATCCAAATCTAAATCACATGATCATGGGGATAGTGCAATAGTCATAAGTGTGAAAAAGGATCATAAGTAATCTTTTTCATTGCTGTTGTAACTTTCAGCAGTCACTAAATGAACTGTTGTAAGTTGAGGACTACCTGTACTCAGTCGCAATGAAATTGGGGAGTTCTAAATGTCTTGGGATCCGTAAATTGTATTCCCAGCCCAGCCCAGTTGTTCAGATATCTAGAACATTCAAGCAGCAATTTCCCCCCCCTGAGCCTGGAAGATGTTCCCAGTAGATTGTGCCCTCTATGGGCCAAAGCAATGCACTGCCCCCTCTGCCATGCTGACGGACACGCATAATGGAACAACCATGTTTCCCAAAAGTAAGGCCTACCCCAAAAATAAGCCCTAGTTTTGGGGTGAGGCACACACCTACCCGTGTTTCCTCAAAAATAAGACCAGGTCTTTTTTTTTTTTTTTTTGGCCGCCAAAAGAGGCACCAGGTCTTATTTTCAGGGGATGTCTTACTCAACTCCGGCATCGACAGCCCCGCCCAGCAGGCCCAATTATTCTGGAGCCGAAGGAGCAGCTTCATTCTGCAGCTGCATTCCGGCTGTATTTTGCAGTCAGGCCTTTCCGCAAGGCCTATGGATTGAATCTATAGCTTGGTTCTCGGCTGCAGTGGCCTTCCGGAAAGGCCTGTGACTGAGAAATGCAGGCCTGACTGCAGAAGACACTGCAGAAGAAGTGGGCCGTCCTAGCTTGATTTTTAGGTGTTTGACTCGCCTCAAAAATCAAGCTAGGGCTTTTTTTTCAGGGTAGGCCTTATTTTCGGGAAAACATGGTAAAAATCAAGCTAGAGCGGGGATGTGGGTGTGGCGCTGCCCCACACGCCCCGCACCCACTTACCTTGCAGCCAGGCCTCTCCTCACCAGCCCACTTCTTCTGAGGTGTCTTCTGCAGCCATGCCTGCATTTCTCAGCCACAGGCCTTTCTGGAAGGCCACTGCAGCCAAGAACCGAGCTATGGATTCAATCCATAGCTTGGTACTCGGCTGCATAGGCCTTCCCGAAAGGCCTGACTGCAAAATGCAGGCCGGAATGCAGCTGCAGAATGAAGCTGCTCCTTCGGCCCCAGAAGAAGTGGGCTGGCTGGGCGGGGCTGTCGGTGCCGAAGTTGCCCCCAAAAATAAGACCTAGTGCCTCTTTTGGAGGAAAAAAAAAATAAGACCCACTCTTATTTTCAGGGAAACACGGGTAGACTGGGGCAACTCACTCCCTATAATATCTAATCTGAATCCTTGGTCAGTGCTTTCTGCTTGAAGAAGGAGTGATCCGGTACCTCCACTTTTTTAAAAATACAGGCATATATCAGCTGTCATATTATGTTTTTCTAAGCAGTGTACAACTTTAAAACAGCTTTTAGTCAGCTTAAAAATAAAACTGTAGCAATATATTAAAATATAGAAACCACATAAATCAGTGGTCATGAGCAGTGGAGCAATATCATGAGATGCAAATGTTAAAATGAGTCAGCCTGCTTTCAGAGTAGGTCCAGACTATAATTAGGACTAGGGATGGGCCACAACACTGGCACATTGAGACCTGCATTTTGGTTCAGTTCTTGACATCTCCCATTCAAGACTTTCTTAAAGTAGAACTGGAGGAAAGGTCTATTGCTCTGAAAGGATAGCCCCTCTCCAGCCTTTTATCTGCTGCAAAGCCGAGAATTACATCCAAATTCAAAAGTAACCAAAAAAGTGATTTGTGACTTGTGTGTGTGCATGCATGTGTGTGTATATGTAGCCTTCATAATGCACACACATACTGATTCCTGGTTTCAGCTCAAAAGACGACAATGCCGCAGCCGCCAACAAAAAGCAGGCCCGCTCTGGGTCAGCAAGGTGTGATCTTACTTCTCTTTGGAAAAACTCAGGAGCCATCCAGGACTTTGACTTTCCATTCCCCTCCTCTCCAGCCCAGCCCAGCCCTGCCCTACTTGGAGGAACAAAGCTCTCCACTGTTCCTGCCCCACACTGAAAGCAGCCCTGCCACCCAAACACTGCAGTGCACACGCCTGCTCCCACTTCTCCCTGGTCTACCTTAAATTCCCTTCCCCACCCCTTCCGCCCTAGCTAGCTGGCTCACCTGCTTCCCTCCCCCACATCCTATTGGCACTGGATACCTGCCAGGCCAAGCAGGCCCCAAAGCCACCCGCTGGCTCTGCTTCAAAGCCTAGGATGTGAACCGCAGCCCTGCCTCACCAAAGCCTGAGGCTGTATGAGCCATTCAGCAGGGGCTTTTCGCCAGTTCTAAGCTTTGAGCTTTAGTGCGGGCAGCCTTCAGGCAGGCACATGAAAAAGGCAAACAAAGGGGCAGTGGGCACTGCCAGGCTCAGCCTCTCCCTGAAACAGGAATTTGGGAATTAGTCCCTCAGAAGACCTAACCTGTCCTTTAAGATCTGATAGTTAGAGGTGAGCAAAGGACACAGGCAAACACTTGAAAGAACTGTTTCCTTATCGCTCTTAAGATCTAAGGTTGAGCCCTAGCATGTTCTATAATTAACATATCCATGGGGAAAGCAATACTATCATCAGGGCACTCTGTTTATGGTCAAAGACTTAAATGAAGCAGGCACAGTTCATGTATGCTCAAAATATAAAGGGGATAGGCATATTCTCCAAGTGCATTAAGAGCACCTACCTACAGGTAGTCCTCAACTTATGACCACAATTGAGTCCACAATTTCTGTTGTTAAGTGAGACATTTGTTAAGTGAGTTTTGCCCCATTTTATGACCGTTCTTGCCACAGTTGTTAAGTGAATCATTGCAGTTGATAAGGTAGTAACCCGGATGTTAAGTGGATCTGGCTTCCCCATTGACTTTGCTTGTCAAAAGGTTGCAAAAACTGATCACCTGACCTTGAGACACAGCAACGTTCGTAAGTATCAACCAGTTGCCAAGCATCTGAATTTTGATCACATGATCATGGGGATGCTACAAAGGTTGCAACTGTGAAAAATGGTCATAAGTCACTTTTTTCAGTGCCATTGTAACGGTCACTAAATGAACTGTTGTAAGTTGAGGATTACCTGTATTTAAGTCAACTGGATGGTCTAAACAGAGAACTCTCTGCATTTTTCTTCCTTAAAGGATATACACTGACTCTCCTTTCTCCTTTCCCCTAGTATACAGACAGAGAAGTTTAACGCTGCCCTGATGATGGAATGGGTGGGTTTGGGCAGTAAGGCCAAAGCATAGGAGCTCAGCCTTTTTGTGAAGAAATGCTGGCAGAGTGGGCCTCTCCTTAGCCAAGCTAAGCCAATAGTGACTTCTTGGCTCTTTTTATTTCCTCTTTCCCTTCTCTGTAAATTCATCCCACCCCCATTTATAATTATACACAAGAACTGCAAGACTAACTTCTTCCATGTCTGCTGGAGTCAAGATTGCCAATATCTTTCCCTCCTTCCTTACCCAATTCTCAGAAACTCACTGGCTATCAGGATTGATCCAATGCCAGAAAATGTGCCTTTGACGATTTTGCAACCTGTTCTCTTGAAAGGTGACACTTTTCAAGTTGGTATAAAAGCTGTGTGGTATCCAAAATCATGACTCCAAAAACCCTTACAATGTTGCTCAGAATTCAGAGATTTGTCACTTGATAATTGGGGTAGTAAAACAGTCTCTGCTGCCCTTCATCTGGTTCCTTACATTACACTAGGAAGTGGGTAACCTTTGGGCTACAAAACGCCCCCAGGCCCATCTATGGTCCCAAATTCCACAAAATCTTATGCAATGGTCAACAACCAAATCACAGGAGGACATGTTGTTTTGCAAAAACAGGAAATTGAATAGGTGAATTAAGAATCCAATAAGCTTAATAAACCCAACCCCAAAATTTAGGAAAATAGGGATTGAACACTGTAGCCCTAAACTTTCTTGTGACATTTGTATGTTTCTCTCTTGCAAATGCCAAGAGCAAAGACAAAGGCCCTCAGCTACAGTCTTATCTGCAATCCATTTCTTGACTGTTTATAATCAGTGTTTCTCAACCTTGACAATTTTAAGGCATGTGGACTTCAACTCCCAGAATTCCACAGCCAGCAATGCTGGCTGTGGAATTCTGGGAGTTGAAGTCCACATGCCTTAAAATTGTCAAGGTTGAGAAACACTGGTTTATATGCTGGCCTCTATAATATACATGGTTATTTAAACAGGCCAGGTTTAAATTTAAATAGGTGGTCCTTGACTTACGACCATAATTGAGCCCAAATTTCTGTTGCTAAGCGAAACAGTTAAGTGAGTTGTGCTCCATTTTATGATCTTTCTTGCCACAGTTGTTAAGTGAGTTATAGCAATTGTTAAGTTAGTAACATGGTTGTTAAGTGAATCTGGCTTTCCCATTGATTTTGCTGGTCAGAAGGTCACAAAAGGTGATCACATGACCCCAAGACACTGCAACCATCATAAATATGAGTCAGTTGCCAAGTGTCTGAATTTTGATCATATGACCATGGGACTGTTGCAACAGTCATCAGTGTAAAAACCAGTCATGTCACTTTTTTCAGTGCTGTTATAACTTTGGTCACTAAATGAACTGTAGTAAGTCGAGGACTAGCTATACCAGTGGTGGTGAACCTATGGCATGCATACCAGAGGTGGCACTCGGAGCCCTCTCTGTGGGCACGCGCGCTGTCGCCCCAGCCCCGCCTCTCTTCATGGCCTCCTCCTCACCAGCAGCCCCCCTGGAGGAGAGTCGCCCCCAGGTGCGGCCGCATGGAGCAGCGCAGCCAAGGACATAGCCGGGCAACAGGGACAAAACTCTGCCCTTGCACCCCAAAGTGTGCAGATGATGCTGCGGGGTGTGGGCAGAGGGTGTGGCTGCCATGGCGCTGCACGGCTGCCTGGGCGATCTGCTGCGACGGGCCATGGATGCGGTGCATGGCCCTGCAGGCGGGTGGGGCAGGGGGCGGGCGTGGGCAGAGCAGGCAGGGCGGGAAGCGGAGCGGGGGTGGGGGTGGTTTTTGGGCACTCGGTCTCTAAAAGGTTCGCCATCACTGAGCTATACTATTACATTTGTAACTCCTCTATTGTTCATGCAATTTAAGAAAGCTTAGAACAAGTCCCTAGAATTGATCTGAACATGTTCATCAGAACTTTATCTATGATACCCAGACTACATATAACCTTCTAAGGCTTTGTATGCTGTTTTCCCAAAATCTGTCATTAAATTATATGATAGAAGAGGGAAATACTAAATATCTGAGCTGTATATGCTTTAAAAATGATTTAGAGGAAGAGATTCACACCTCACATGAACACAGTAACCTTCTGCTACGCATTAAAGTGTATGTGATCTTCAGGTTTTCTGAAAGATGCTGATGTTTTAAGGAGTCAAATCAAACCAATGTACATTTAATGAAACCTTCAAAGCAGTGGCATTTTTTTCAGGTTTCAGGCCTTGAAAAGTGATGTGTGAGCTTTAATGAACAAAAGAGAAGAGCTGCCCTTGCAAATTATTTTTGAAGCATACAATGCTAACCCTAATCATAAACCTAAATGTATAGTATGAAATCTAATTAACTCTAATTAAGATATATTTAAATTAAGTTCAATGCCATTTCTATCTTGTTTTGAAGTGCAGGCACCAGCACACCACTCAAAGGGCAAGTTCAAATTTACACACACACACACACCCGTCTGCACATCCCTGCTATTAATGTACTTTTGGAGTACAACTTTGCACTATTACTCTCCATGTTTGCTCCACTGAAGTAACTGGGTCCTCCCTCCCCCACCCCAAAAGAAAAACCACTAGCAAGAGTCTTTTTTCCTGGATGAGATCAAATATCCATTTAGCCTGATGCTGGTCAGTTAGAATCTCTTCAAACTAGGCAGGAAAATTAAAAAATGTCCTTTCCAAAGGCCTGAGGCCCTGGGATTTGAAGTCAGGCCTTTGGAGTATATCAGTACTCCTCGTCCTTGACAATTTTAAGAGGCGTGGACTTCAACTCCCAGAATTCCTAATGGCTAGGGAATTCTGAAAGTTGGGAGTCCCTGTCTCTTAAAAGTTGCCAAGGCTGAGAAACACCGGAGTTGATTGTGAGTCCCTTTGAGTATTGAGGGTACTGAGTATTGAGCCACTAGCTATTTCTGTATAGTCCCTAGCACAGTGTTTCTCAACCTTGATAATTTTAAGGCATGTGGACTTCAACTCCCAGAATTCCACAGCCAGCATTGGTGGCTGTGGAATTCTGGGAGTTGAAGTCCACATGCCTTAAAATTGTCAAGGTTGAGAAACACTGCCTAGCACCTCTAGAACTGAAGAATCACAGTTGTGGACAATTGTGGCATGGAAATGGTTAACATCTACCTCTTTTGGAAGGAAGGAAAAGAGGAAGTCTGATGAGCAAAGTGCAGAGGCTGGAACACTCTCAGCAGCTGCCTTTGATCTCAGCGTCCTTGGAAAGCGTGTGTGAGCAGGTATCCGCCAGAATTGCTCCAGCAGGCTGGCTTCGCAATTGCCAAGCCTGCCTTGAACAGGGAGGTCAGAGGTTAGCAGTACAACTTCTCAGCTGTAAGATCAAAGGCACTGCAGATCTCAGGCTCCAGGGTTGCCCTGGGAGGTTGGGAACTGAGAAAGTTTAATTTTTCCTGTAAAGGTGCTCTCAAACTGGGAAACTGGTTACGCTTTCTTTAAACCTTTCCAGCATTTACATGTGCATGCACATTTGGGATGAATTCATTTCACCCTGCAAGGTCCCTTCCAACTCTGTTATTCTAATTCTAATTCTGATTTATCCTAACAGAATCTAAAAGACCAAATGATAAAAAAATCTTAATGGTCAGCAGTCGCCTTGCCTTAAAAAATTATACTAATCCAAAAAATGTGGGCCTTACAGCACTTCAGATTCTACAAAGCTTTTTAAGAATCTTTGGTCTGAGAGATGAATTCACTAAAAGAAATGTAGCTCTCATTTTCAAAGCAAAGAGCACTGTACAAATTTGCTCATTTCCTGAATATGGAGTCTAAAGAATATAGCAGAAATTGCATATGAAGTCATGTTTAACAGGGATGACTAGCAAAGAGTCCCATTTGTTCTGTCGAAGCCAGTCAGCAGTTCTAAGTTGAGTTCAAGACACAGGCTAATCAGTATTTCTCCCCTCCTACCCAATCTCATTTAGGAAATCCAGTATTCCCTTGTATCATGCTGAGTATTTTGGGGAAGCAATAATTGATAGAAAATCACATTTCTACAACCAAATTTAACAATAACTTTTTTTATTCTGTTCAATTGTGTCCAGTTTTTTGGAAACAGTCAGAAAAAGTCCCTGCAGTTTTTATGGCAAGGTTTTTCAGAAGTGGTTTTCCATTGCCTCCTTTCTAGAGCTAAGAGAAAGTGACTAGCCCAACATTATCCAGCTGGCTTTGTGCCCAGGAAGGATTAGAACTCATAATCTCCTGGTTTCTAGTCAGATGCTTTAACCTCTATTTATCAAACTGCCTCTCTTTGCATTAAGTTAAAATAAGGTAAATGCATTTCTGGCAGATGGATTGATAAATGGATAGGCAAGTAGGTGACAGAAAGCCAGACACACATGGAAATCTGACAGATGCACACATTTATTGTGTATACGGAATCTTTAAATACCATTTCCCAAAGGCTCTCCTCCTCCAGTGTCTTTCCCAATAGAAAGGTGAGGCCCAGCACTAACATCTCAACTGAGATGATCTGGAATGGCAATTTCTGAAATGTCTTGTTCATGCTTCATCTTTCCCAATGGAAAAGAGTGTAAGGAAAAGAAATTAGAGTGTATGAGAGACTGTAACTATGTCCATTTAGTTTGGGCCTTGCCTATTTGAATGTAAAGACACTTGGGAGCTTAATTTTCAATCTAATCAACCAAGGAGCTGATCAAAAAACTTTCTGAAGAAGTTATTAAGTCTATTCTGAGCACATATACCTTATTGGCCAATGACAGGCATGGCCGGAGATCCCGCTCAGGCCTTTCCAGTTTGACAATGGAGACAAATCCTGGGACTGTATGTTCATCCTCGCTGGTATTACACAAAGACAGGGGATGGAACTGGAAAGAGAAAGGAAGGAAAGTTACTACTGATAGGACAATCATAGAATCATAGGGCTGGAAGGGACCTCAGAGGTCTTCTAGTCCAACTCTCTGCTTAAAGCACGAGCCTTATACTATCCCAATTAAATGGCTGTCCAGTCTGTTCTTGAAAACATCCAGTGATTGAGCACCCACAACCCCAGGAGGCAAGTTTTCCATTGATTAATTGCTCTCACTGTCAGAAAATTTCCCCTTTCTTCTAGGTTGAATTTCTTCGATAAGCTTCCACCTATTGCTTCTTGTCCTGCCCTCTGGTGTCCTAGAGAATAAATCAATCCTCTCTTCTTTGTGACAGTCCCTTAAGTACTAGAAGACAGCTATCATAAGAGCTGTGGTGGGGCAGTGTTTAGAGTGTAGTACTGCAGGTTACTTCAGCTGACTGCCAGCTGCCAGCAGTTCGGCAGTTCAATTTTCACTGGCTCAAGGTTGACTCAGCCTTCCATCCTTCCGAGGTGGGTAAAATGAGGAGCCAGATTGTTGAGACCAATATGCTGACTCTGTAAACCGCTTAGAGAGGGCTGTAAAGTATTGTGAAGCGGTATATAAGTCTAAATGCTATTGCTATTGCTATTATGTCTTCCCTAATCCTTCTCTTCAATTGGCTAGGCATATCTAGCTCCCTCAGCTGTTTGCCATACAATTTAGCCTACAGACCCTTTTATCATTTTTGTTGGCTTACATTGTAATACAGAAGATAGACACTGCATTATTGAGGAGGGACTGTGGATCAACACTTGATGAGCAACTGAGCTGCAGGGTAAAATGCTACAGAAACTTTTGTCAGTTTCAGATAAATATTTACATTTTTTCATTATTGAGCTTAGGCATTCTTCCATTTCTTAGACACAAGCTTAATGAAAATGTTAAAATATCTTCTGGATGACCTAAATGGCATATCTAACTCATAATCCAGCATAATTCACAATCTGTCCAAATGATGATTTTCAGGCAAAATTGCATTACAGTTCAGTTATCATTATGCTTGTTGGGAATTACGAGGATCTGTAGACTCAATACACCCAATGAGCATAGATTACAAGAAGATGCTCTGCAGTGACCAGTCAAGATATATGACCAAGAGGTAAAAGATAGATACACTGTGCTCTACATACAATTACCCTTGAAGAACCTTTAGTAGCTGCCAGTAGTACAAACATTCTGCTGAATTATTTGTTAATATAGTAGAAAGTTTCCAGGAATCCATGGGACTTTTCTTCTTTCATTGTACCACTAGTCAGTTTGCTTCTTAACCCAGTTGAAGTTTATCTAGCAAAGATCCTGGTTAAAATTGGGTATGAATTAGTCACGTACAAGGACACGGTATCTAGATCACTTATCTAGATTTAAATCTTAGCTTTCTTAGCAAGTCCCACTTTTAAAGAGTATACCTTCATAATTAATTTGTTAAAAATGCTAAGGAAAACAAACAGGACTAAAAGAAGGAACCATTCCTGTTTAGAATGGAAAGCTGGCAGCAAGGAAAGGATTATTCTTGCAAGATTACAGTTGCTCCATAAACACAGAGAGGTGTTTCCTTTGAATTCAAAATGCCCTGAAGCTTTGTTCATGCGATCTTGAATCACACAAACATATATAAATACAACATACATACATATAAGTGTAGGAAAAATAATTAATTTACTTTCATTCACAAGAACTGCCTTTTGGAATTTTAATGGAAGACAGTTCCATAAAAAACATACAGAGACTTGCTGAATCAAAGCAATGTTCACCAGCATTCCAAGTCATTCAGTGGCTGGTCAAATTGATTTAGGAAGCATACAGTATAAGGATACACCCTTTCCCACTTTTTGGTCCTATTTCCAGTTCTACAATGCTTTTTAAAGTATGGTAGGGATTTCACTTGCACTCAGATTGTTAGGAGCTGGCAAGTTTTTCCACAGGGCCAGAGCTGTTACCATTGTGGGCATCAAATGGAGGAATTGCTTAGAATCTGGCCAGAGAGAGAAAGAGAGAGTATTTTATTGGGAAGTTGCTCCATCTTCAATGCCACTTGGTTGCTTCCAAAGGGTGTGGGCTACTTAAAAATTGCCATGCCTAATGGCTGGGATGGAGATGGGGATAGAATGTCCCAATCACAAAACTGAGCTTAAAAAAATAAAAATAAAGGTAGTAATTGATCAGTCCACTTCAAGTGAAGTGAAATTACTTTAAGAAAACCTTTGCAACTGGATGATCAAGGGCAATTAAACAACAACAAAAAATGACCGTCTACTGGAGTCTGGAAGGGTTTGTTCTGTCAACTGGCGTCAACCCTTATTCAGCTGGTCAGGGGAAAGGCTTATGGCTAATGTAATGCCTGTTCTTCTGGGGAAAGAATGGCCATCTGCGCTGTTGCATCTGTTGTCTGATAGACCAAAGGTGAGCTCACACCTGCTGCTAGCTTTGGCAAAGGATCAAGGGAGAATTTCATTGAAAGTCTGATAGCATCTCTCCCCCCCTCACACACACACTGGTTAAAAGAAAGCTGGCACGCCTGTTTAACACAGCAGCTTCTCTGTGTGGGGCCAACAGTATGTCTGATGGATCAAAGGAAGGAGTGCTGCATCTCAAAGATATGGTTCTTCACCTCCTAGCCATCATGGTATATGGTTCACTATGGTATATGCAAACTCTTTGCTGCTGCATTTCCAGAAATCTTCATCACTGCATATGTAATTCCATTCAAAATTTTAGAGAGACTGTGGCTATTTAGAGTTGAGGGATCTGTGGTTCTGCAGATGCTATTGAATTACAACTACAATTCTTCACCATCAGCAGTTTAGGCTACTAGTAATTCAGAGAAATCTGGAAGGCTATAGGTTCTTATCTTTTGCTGCAGTTATTTTAATGTACAACACACATGTGGACATTAACTCTCAGAATACAGGAGGAAATGTCTCTTCTCTCTCAGCACTGATGCCATATACTAGATAAAATTAGATTCTGGATTTAATAATCTAACTAAGCAGACCCTAGATTACTAGTCCAGAATCCTGCCCTAAATGCACACCCATTGCTGATGTATAAGGTTATCATCAGAGGCTAGGAAACTTTATGCCACAGAGACCGCCGTTTTCGTGCCCTCACCGTTGCCAAGGTGTATTTTGAACTCCTAATAACCTACCGTGGGACAATGAGACTTTGTAGCCTATATTTAATGAGAAAAACAAACACCCTCCTGACTTCTGCATTACTGGAAGGCAGGGTAAAAGATAGGTGTTTTTTTTTTTTTTAAAATAAGTGATTGCAATATAAAGCAACCAGAAGACAGAAAAGCAGAAAGGACAGAAATTCAGTGGGAAAGCATGTGTGATTTCCCCATAATTAGAGACATCTAACTAAGGGGGCTGCGAGTGGCAATTACTCAGACTGAAACAAAACATATTTGTCTAGAAGAGGGAAACAATCTGACCAGGTGGAAGACATGCAAATAGTTGGTGAAGGAAGGTTGGGCAGCTTCCCCAGCTTAGTGCTACCTTAGTATTGTTGGAAGAAAGGATGAACCACAATGAAGACCTTTCTTCCAACAGTATATTGCAACCTTGCCCTCGACTTCACTGGTGAAATACTGTATGGGTGCTCTACCACATACTGATGACTTCCCCATTCTAATTTTCAAAAGTTTTAGGACTGAGACTTTCAGAATTTCCAGCCAGATGCTGTCCCAATTGATCCAACATGCTTAGCTTGGATGCGGAATAAAATCCATTTTCTGTGCTTCCCCAGTACACTGCACCACAAATTAGAGCAAACATTCTGGGCTCCCACAACACACCAAACCTGGATGCAGCATAACCAGGATTAGCGAGCTGCGGAAACAAAGCAGGGTGTGTTCATCTCTAACCTTTTTAAGCATGTCGTGTGAACACAACCATCGAGGGGGCGCTAGGCTCGAGAAGCCCGCTCCACCCCGCTGGCCCCTTGAAAGCCGGAGGCTCAACCGAGCTGTCCGGGCCGGGCGAACCGAGGGCTCAGAAAAAGGCCACGAAAGACACGCTCCCGGCGGTGGGGAGGGCGGCGGCCCTCGTGGATTTCGACCACGTGCGAAGCAAAGGAAACCTGCTCCGTTCGCTCTAGCTCGGTAGGTTTCAAGGTCAGCCCTTCGCAGCGAGGCCCTTTGTCTGGGGCTGGCCGGGCTTGCCCGTGTCCCGCGCGGTTTGCCCGCAGGCCCTCGCCTCCAACTTTCGCCACAGCCAGCGGGAGCGGCCAGCAGGGCCTCCGAGGCTGCCTGTGGCGCGGCGAGATGAAAGGCGGGCCGCTAATGTAAGAGCCGGTGGCCTCCCCAGTGCCGTTTGAACTGTTTACAGATCGAGTTAACTATTACAGGCCGTGTGTATCTTGGCCGCCTGCCCGAATTCTTCCGCGCCCGTCAGATATTATTAAACAACCCTTTCGATGCTCGCCTGGAGTTCTTCCAACACACCTCAGAGAGCTGCCGACACTCCAGGCGGAGCCTTTGGTTGGCACTCTTGTTCCCGAGGCCCAAACAAGAATCATGGTCTCGGCCCCGGGGAGGCGGGGAGGGGGATTTGGCTGGCTCGCGGCGGCGAGTCAAAGGGAGAAGAAAACAGGGAGGGTCAGGCTTGGTAGGCACGGAAAAAGCCTCAGGTTGGGCATAGAGCAGGGGTAGTCAACCTTGGCTCTTTTATGACTCGTGGACTTCAATTCCCAGAATTCCTGAGCCAGCACAGCTGGCTCAGGAATTCTGGGAGTTGAAGTCCACGAGTCATAAAAGAGCCAAGGTTGACTACCCCTGGCATAGAGCCTAAGAGCACCCCTCACCTCAGCTCCCTGGGCAAGGTAGTGCAGTGTTAAACCTCCGGCCCCGCATCTGCAGGGGACTGTAGAGTTGAATGCGTGATTCTGGGCCGCCCATTGTGTCTCTGGGCCGCTCATTGTGCCCAGGCTATTTCCTGGGAGGAAAAGGGAGAGTCTCCTATGGAAGCCATGTTGAGGAGAGCCAGCATGTTAATGCAAATCCTCCTCAGTATTTCGGGATTATTTGCCACCCCTAGTTATCTCAGCAGTGCTTTTCATAAGACTCTCTCTCAAGCTGTGCCTTTTATTAAATAGGGCAACTTACAACAATTATGGCTCATGGCTGAGAGTCTCTATTTCTGCTTAGGTGACCTGTGGCACAAGTACTGACCAAATGGCAATTTATCAGTGGCCATAATTGTGTAATAAATCAGCACTGGCTGGATGAATAGAATTCACTCAGTCATAAGATGTGGTTTTTAAGCCACCATAGATAGGCTTGGAAAACCAATTCAACCACTCTGTGGCTCAGCCTGTCAAATGCAACGGATAGTTCTTTTGCCCCTGCATTGATACAAATTAGCTTAATAAAAAACCTAGTTCAACTGTTGTTAATGAATTATTAGAACCAGTGTAATCTAGTGGCTAGGGGAAAACCCAATTAGTCAGGCCAGTATTATCTCCACTTCAGAGACTAGATGAGTTTGAAAGACATTTCTGTTAAAACCACCAAGCTCAAGATAGATGAGAGAAGTTTTGTGGTATTTTGGGTGTCACCTCACTTTTCTCCAATGTATTGTATTTTCAAAGAACTTGTTGGCTTAGTTGAGGAACATAGTCTGTCAATTTGAGCCCTGGATAGTATGAATCAAGATGGAGATTTCTTGGAGCATATACAGAATGTCTTTCCTTCAACACGATGCAAATATATACTTCTCATTGTAATACACCATTTTTGGGGTAAAAGAAACCAGAAGCATATTTTAAAGCTAATTAAACCCATCTCAAAATGTTACATAGTGGACAAATTATGATCATTGCTCAGTAGTAATAGAAAAGTTCCTCATCTCAGAGTTGCTTTTTCTCTTTTTTGGTTTTGGGTCACCAGTTCATTAATGACCTTCATCAGTCAACATTCCAGATATTTTCAAGGTACAGGTAGTCCTCGACTTACAACAGTTCCCTTAGTGACCGTTCAAAGTTACAACAGCACTGAAAAATGACTTGAGACTGTTTTTCATACTTACCATTGCAACATCCCCATGGTCACATGATCAAAATTCAGATGCTTGGCAACTGACTCATGTTTATGACATGCCCCAAGATCATGTGATCACATTTTGATGCTTTTGATAAAGTCAATGGGGAAGCCACGTCATTTAACAACCGTGTTACTAAACAACTGCAGTGATTCACTTAGCAACTGTGGCAAAAAAGGTCATAAAATGTGGCAAAGTTCACCTAACTGTGTCTTAGCAATAGAAATTTTGGCCTTAGTTGTGGTTGTAAGTCGAGGACTACCTATACTCCCAAACCACATGACCAGTAGCTGTGTCTTTCTGAAGAGCCCCTATTTTGTTTATTGAAGATCATTTCAGAGAATGGTATTTTAACTGGTTGTAGTAGCAGAGGTACACTAGGATTGTCATGCTGAGTGCTCTAACATTTTCCCCCAAGGGTCTTTGCTCCCACTTCCCTCTGAAGGGCAGACTGCTTTTGGCTGCAATCCAGCCTCTATAAATGAATGCAGGCTTGAGAAAGCCAGTGAGCTTTAAGGGCTCAGCCCCCCATCCATGCACAGCAGCTGTTTTTTTTATCTGTTACCCTTCAGGTGGGTGGATTTCAACTCTCAGAGTTCCCCAACAAGCCCTACCCATCTACTGTAGAGAGCAAATAATTAGAGCAGCCAGCCAGAGAGACATAATTCAATGATTGTGCCCCAGATCATTTAGCACCATTATAATTGAATTTTGATACAGTACATTATCTAAATTGTGCTAGAAATCCTAGCAACTGCCATGACTGCTCATAAACTGATGCAATTTTCTTTTTGTAGAGTTTCCATACCGCCATTATGTTCAGAATCCCCATTTAAATAAAGCACTCCCAATGATCATAGCAACTTAAGCAAGAGGATGGCAGATGGGGAGCCTCAGCTCAGGCAGGGAAGCCTGAGAGGAGCTGAGTGGGCAGGGAGGACTGTAAACAAGTGTGCAGCTTAGAACTCTGGGCTGAGTTAATGTGCTCCTGCTGGAAAGCCTGGAAGCTTGCTGTTGGCAGGTTTCGATCTCCTGCATCCCGTGTCACTAGGAGCCATTTGCTGGCTCCTCCAGCTTCCCAGCTTGTTCAGGCAGGCCTGTCCTGCTAAGAGAGGGAGGAATTTGATTCTCACCCCCAGGGGCTTGCTAAGTAACTCTCCTGCACTTCAAAGGAGCTCTTTATTTTGCCTTAGTGATCACACCCTGCAAAAATTTCCCACTGACAAAAGAAATCGTTTTATAGGCAAAGGAGGGATTGGAATGTCTCCTCAACCCTGATGAAGGAAGAAGGGCCCAGCACACACCCTGGAAGAGACAAGGCATGGAGTTGTGGTCTCTGCAGTGATAAGTGCTGAGACATAAGACGATCTGAAAGTTGGAAGAATCCTGTTGGATCCTATCCAGCATCCTGTTTCCCAAAGTGATAAACCACATGTCCTCTAAAACCCCATAAAGGTGAGGAAGCTTACACTTAAAAACAGAATTCCAATGTAAGATATCATCACACACCTCTGCCATGGATTGTGATCTAAGATATTGTTATAATAATGTCAATCATAATCTCCATTCTGGAGATCTATGGCATTAATCCCAAATCTTACTCAATGCAGATGGAGAGCCACAGGCTTCCATTAGTAACTTTAAGACTTGACCAAATCTTAATATATTTTCATTCTTAGATTAAGCTAAAAGGCCAGACTACCTTCAGCCCAACACTCTAGATCTCTGGAACTTCAAGCACCATAGTTTCCAAGAAGTTTTTGACCTTGCTGGTTGGGGAATAATAAAGATTGAATACCAGCAACTCTGTAGGACAATGTAATGTTTTCTGGATACCTAGAGAAAAAATATTATCAACTAAGTACAAACCCAGGATAAAATGTCCTGCTCATGTTTTTGTTTAATAGTTGCAATATCTGTTCTCTGTCCTGTGTGCAGGTTGCTAGAAATAACAAGCTGAAAACCTAGCAGATAGATAGGCAACTAGGCCAAGAAGCTAGAACAATAATTTGGGAGAACACCGTGTTAATGAAGCTGCATGCAGTCTAGATAGTACACTTAATAGACATTGCAAATTAACAGAGGATGGGAGATATGGATATGGCATACATCTGGAATAGGATTAGCTTCTTAGATCTTCCAGTCTGCCCATAGTACTTACATAGTACAACAAAGATGATTAGGGGACTGGAGGCTAAAGCATATAAGGAACGGTTGCTGGAATTGGGTATGTCTAGTTTAATGAAGAGAAGGACGAGGGGGGACATGATAGCAGTGTTCCAATATCTCAGAGGCTGCCACAAAGAAGAGGGAGTCAAGCTATTCTCCAAAGCGCCTGAAGGCAGGACAAGAAGCAATGGATGGAAACTAACCAAAGAGAGAAGCAACCTAGAACTAAGGAGAAACTTCCTGACAGAACAATTAGCCAGTGGAACAACCTGCCTCCAGAAGCGGTGAATGCTCCAACACTAGAAGTTTTTAAGAAGAAACTGGACAGCCATTTGTCCAAAATGGTATAGGATTACCTGCCTGAGCAGGGGGTTGGACTTGATGACCTCCAAGGTCCCTTCCAACATCATCATCATCATCATCATCATCATCATCATCATCATTATTATTATTATTATTATTATTATTATTATTATTATTATTATTATTATCATTATCATTATCATTATCATCATCATCATCATCATCATTATCATTATTATCATCATCATCATTATCATTATCATTATCATCTGATACCTGAAAAATCAGATATCGCAGAAACTGACACAACTTAAGTCATGGCTGTATTCACATGGCATGTTTATCCTGGTTAAGTAATGACTTGGCAGGGGCAACATCTGTAAAACATTACAAGCTTTGTTAGTTTTAACCTTGGATAGGGTTTTTTGTTTGGCCAGCATTTTGTAGAAACACAGTCATTGGGTTAATTTATGGATCATTATATTTGCAAATCCAGAAAATGAGTTAATTAGTACCCAGGTGAAGTGGGCTGTGTGAATGCTGCCAGTGAGGAATATTAATGGTAACTCTTAAAACTATGTTACCACACAAAAGAGTTTACATTTTTCCATTCTCTCTATTCCCTGCTGACCCTCATCCCAACAATCAATTACAGGTGATAATTCAGGTTGCCGGAGAGTATGTACCAGCCAGCACTCATTGTCAATATATAACAATTGTGGGACTTAAAGCCATAATGGTTTCAGTTTCCCACAAAAATACTTTTAAGCAAGAAAAATAGTTAATCATCTGCTATGGTCTCTTGCATATGTATGCTCATTAATGTAAGTTGAAGACATGGCAAATATAAAGCAAGACAGTACTTCATGTGGGGAAGCCTGTTCTGAAGTCAGATGCCTCCATAAGACCTAAAAAGAGCTATTTTTTTGCAACCAGTTGCCTGAGTGCCATTTTTTAATTGGAAGGGACAGCTAGCTATAAAAGTATGAAGCTATATTGTACACATCTTTCCAGTAAGTGTTCTTAGGATAATCACTGTTTTGAAGGTCAAGGTAAACAATTCAGTGAGGGTGAAGGTTCGTTCTCCGAGCTTGTGGGTTGGTTTCTGAACATTATCCTACACCCGAACTAGAGATATTCATCACTATTGCAAATTAAATTCAATGTTTGGAGAGAGAGCAGAGCCAGAGGAACTTCATATCATCATGAACAGAGCCAGGATCTGAGAAACTTTTTTTTTTCAACATGGTATTAGTATTGCTTCACACTTTTATATTTTGGGGTTGTTCCTCAAAAGAATTGGAAGTTGTAGTTGTTCTATGTGGCCGCTCAATTCCCACCTCTGCGTTAGATGAAATAGATTTTGACTTATGAAACATCTGAGTTTGCAGCTATTCATAAAATCTACAAAAGATCCTGGTCTTTTTAAAATTTAACCTAGCCCTCTTTCATCTTGGACCTTCCAAATGTACTGGACTTGGTGCTGATGAGAATTTTAGGAGTTAGACACATTTAGTGAGAATCAGGTTGGGGGAAATAGTTAATATTTGTCTGGGCACAGGCAGGTGCCATTGGTTTATGCAACTAGAAACTCAGAAAAATCCCACTGGTAGAACCATAAAGGATCCTACCACTCTCCAGTGGTGGTATTGTATATGCATTTGCTCTAATTCTTCAGAATGGAACTTTTTAGAGTCTCTACAACAGGGGTGTCAAACTGCAGCCTGCGGGCCAGATGCGGCACATGCAGGCCACGCCCACCTCAACTCCGCAAAGGCAAAAAATGTTGTGATATGCCACAATATGTCACATGATGTGATCGAGTTAGACACCCATGGTCTACAATCAGAACATCTGAACAGCTTATATGCCTATTTAATCTAACATCTTGTTTCCACGTGATCAACTAGAGAAATCTGATGAGATTACTAGATTGAAATATGGAGGCTCTAGTCCTTCCTTTTTGTTTATGCTTGGTGCTCTGGTGCTCTATAGCACCATGCCACTATGTTTTCTCCATAATTTTTTCTGCTCCAGAGTGCAGCCCTAAAGCACAACATTTCAAGGGAGCAGAGTTTTGTTAGACTCAGTGGGGCTTCCTCTCAAAAAAACCTGTTGATCTAGAGATTTCAATTTATATTCCCCAGCTGTCTAAAATGGTAACTGTTTTCTGTGCCTGAGTGATCTTGTGATTCCAAATATATACCTAGTTTAGAAGCACCCTTAAGTACTTCAAAAGAACATGGAAATCTAACTTAGAGCCCCTGTGCTGGTGTTTAAAGAAATAATTGTTAGGGGGAGAAGAAAAATGTGAGGAATATTAGTGCATGTCTGTTCATGTTTATTCAGAAGCAGCAGCAGTGATGCTGTCCTTTTAACACTTGCTGTTCATCCTAGATCATCATTCCCCAATCCAGTGTTCCTCAGACAACCCATATGGCTAAGGATTTAGGGAGTTGTAGTTGTCCAGGTAGGGATGCTTCTCAAAAACGTCTCGCCTAATTTTTCTCCCAGTAGAACCAATTCCAGTGTGGGATTGTCTACAGTTCTGTTTGTCAAATTTCAAACAGAATACCAAGCAATCAACATTTGCTGCAGCCTTTCCTCCTATTTTTTCTTTTCACCTTTTCTATTGCAAAAATTCTATTATAATATATTTCTCTTGAAGCTAATAAAACTTTTCAATCTCACAATTCAAACTTCAGGGAGGCTAGTTCAGAATTTCATACATTTCAACTTGGAGGAAGAGAGGAATTCTTGTGTTCACTTATAAATTTCACTGGTCAGTCTACGGCTATTGTACAGTGTTTGTATAGCTAAAGCAACTTTTTGCAGCTGCACTGTGTTAATCCTTTTGATGTAACATCAGGTCTAGATCTGTGTCTCAGCGTAAGAATGGAGGGTCAATCTTCACAGCATCTATTTCAATGATCAATTGTACTTTGTGCCCAAAAGCCCACTTATTGGTTAATCATTACACAAATCAGCCCTAAGGAAATGCAGTCAATGGACAAGGGAAGTTAAAGATACCCATTAAAAAGTTTATGACCCGTACTGGGTCCAGGACAGTCAAAAGAATCTTAAACTCAGCTGAAATTACAAAGACAACAAATGTCAAATTATCTGTGAGATCCCACTACCATTTTAATATTAGACATTTGTTTATAATAATAGAAAATATATGACAGTAATTTCTTTTTTAAAAATAGCCACTGGTATTGCTTAATCAAAATATACTCCTTCAAATTGGTTTCCTCAGAAATTCAGCTTTTGATATGCTTGCCTTTTTTAAAACTAAAATCCAAGGTTGAAAACATCCTCTTTGATATGTGTCATGAACATTTCTCCCCTTTATGTTAATTTAAAACATACACACCTGTAATACAAACTCTTGGTGAGATCTGTGTGAGCTTTTTATCTTGGCACTATGACATCTATCTTACTCAAGATTCACACAACACATGTCAATTGTTGCTATTTTATCTCAGCATAGCAGTTTTCTCAGCCTACTGCCTTTATAATGATTCTGTGGTATAATATAGCAATTTGTAGTGCCCAGTAGAATATTTTTTGATATTATAGGAATATTTAAGGGAGCTCCCAATAGGGAAGGGCAAAAAAAGTTTCCTGTTTTTTAGAAATCGTGCTGTCGCCAGGGGTGGGGGGAATGGTTATTGGGGGTTTTTTTGGTTTTTTTCTATATTGTGTTTTTATTGTTTGTAATCTGCCTAGAGTCGCTGTGAGTGAGTAGGCAGCTATATAAAATTTCTAAATAAATAAACAGTGAGGAAGTAGTAAAGGAAAGAGAAGAAACAAGAGTCATGAAGACATCATTTTTCAAATATAAAATAGGTTGATGGGAAGAACAATCCATTGCGTCTAAGAGCTTGGAGATTAGTAGTACTGTCCCTCTCTAATGTAGCATTATAACAAGAATTGAGATTTGGCAGCTTCATAAGCTGACTGGATATCATAATTTGTATTTTATGAGGGGTTATTTCATTTGCTTTGGAAGATGATGGTTGTTATGTATTCCTGCATCTAAGTGGATTTTTAGAATCAGTTAATGACAGAAAGCAGCAGCTAGAACTTTTAATGAATCTTATTTGACTCATTTAAAACTTCCAAACTCTTAGTATTTGAATCGTCCTCGTATTGTGAAAATGGTCCACTGCACTATAGTGCATACTCCATTGCATTAATTGCCATATGTTTTAGGTTATTAGTTACAGCAAATATGAAAACCATGGTGTCTCATTGCTACAAGGGGCTCTAGTGTAAATCCTCACAAGAGACATAGGATTTACCTTCATCATCAATTCAGTTTATGGCAATTAATCTATCAAATCAGGGATGGGCTGATTAAGGATTATCACCACCAAAGTAAAGAGCTCTGGATTGGGAGAAAGACAAGGATGCTCAACCCTAAGTATATTTACACCACGTGTTGAAAGAAATGTGGCTAACCATTTGTGGGCAAGATAGATGGATGAATAGAAAGGAACCAATTTGAAATGAAAATACATAATTTGCATAAAATTTGCAGACCCTTAGCGGTCTAGATTTAGACTTCAGGAAATGGATCTACTTTATTGTTCTGCTCAAAGAACTGTGGCTTACAACCAGACTGGAAAGTCTGGATGCATCCACTGTAGCTTCTGCCTGAGATTCCAAAAAATATGTAAGTGATGTTGGGCTCCTGTAATTACCCTGCCAATGTGAGGTAGTTTCTCCCTGATGTTGTTTAACATCAGTATTCAAGTTCATTCATACCTTTTGAAATACAGTATAAGTTTCCCAAGAATTTAAGATATATCCAGATGAGGCTCTTATTGCTCAATCATCATGTTTCTCAGAATTTTATGAGAGTCAAATGTGGTCTTCACCCGCACATAGCACCCCTTTTTTCCTCTTTTCGCTAAGAAATATGTTAGCAGCCTAATGCCAATATTGGGAACTCTCCTTCTAGAATCATGCTAAACTAAAGAAGCATTTGCTAATCCATCCATGTGTGAAGAATTGGGCCAATTATAAGTGATCTTATCAGACAGTAGGAATCCCAGTCCTTCTGACGGGGCATCTTAGTAACTATATCAAATGATGCCCATTTATTACAAAACCAATATATCTTACTGCACATTAAAGTTACTCCTCTTCGGCTTTGTAGCATTTGATTGTTAAATCAAAATATTTCAACAAACAGCATATTCTATAACATGGAGATGTAGACAGTTCTCAAATATGAAACTTAAGATATCACTGTATGAGGATTGTACTGCTTTATTGTACGTTTTTGGATCAAACTTTGTTTTACTCACATTTTTCATCGGCTTAAAACAAGTAAATAACAGCACCATGAGGAAAGCTAGGTATTATGCATCTTAAAACTACCGCCACATTCAAGAACATAGTAATACTCATCTTCCATATATTTAATGCATCTAAATGCTGTTGCATGTTTCTTATTGGTAAAAACAACAATGAGAATTCAGAACAAATGTAATTAAATATTATCTATAAAATCGGCCCTATGCCATTTGATTCCTACAGATCAACTTCTTGCCACCAAAAGGAATTTAAAATACCTATAATTCTTCCTCTTTATAGAAATATCTATGGCTTGCACAGGATGGGTATAGAAAGATGTGTTTTTCCTCTCCCTAGAAATATAATGAAATTATTGTGGTTAGCTAGTTATATTGTATAGCACAACATAGCCTACTAAAGAGTATGAACTACTGGGTGAGTGGCAATTCTGTATGCCTTGACTACAGAGCTGAAGAATGAAGAGAGAAATAATATATATAAAACATGCAGAAAAAATCTGCAGGAAGAACAGGAGAAAAAGTGAGCTAAGAATGGCACAGAAAGAAAATGCAAATCCTATGAGCTACAGCAATAAGGGAAGGGGGCGTTCAAAGAAAGGCTTAGCAATGACAAAATGAAAGTATAAACTGAGATAGGTAGAAAAGAGTGAATAAATAGAAGTTAAAAGGATTGGGTTGAAACTATGGCAAAATATTTTATACTGTTGCTATAGTGATGAAGCTCTCTTGGATTATTATACCTGTTAAAAACCAGCCTTTTGAGTGTCCAATTTATATTGCACACTTGGGTTGTCTTGGCATCAGGATACACACCTCCAATTCTGCAGGTTTATTCCTGGCTAAAAGCTTGCAGTCCAAAGCTACACATATATATTTTTTAAAATTCCAAATTGGAAGAAATGGAATTTTATTCAGTTTCAAGACATGCCAACTTCTCTGATATAGTACGAGTATACAGTATAATCAAAAAATGATTTATAGATTTCTCTCTTCTCTTTTCTCCTAAGTTTGTTATAACAACCTGACTTAAAATGACACTGCAAATTGTTTTAAACTCACTTTGAGAATTTGGGCTTCAAATTTAGCCTGTTTAAATCCTTACCCCATCCCTTATGCTTCTTTCCTCTCAGCTGTTCCTTTTATTTATCTCAATTCCTTTTCTGTTCTGTACTCCTTTCTACAGATAGTAACACTTGAACTTTCATTCCTTTAATGGTCAGCCACTGATTCTCCTGGGGACCATCTGAATGTTGATTGCATGAAGATGCATAAGCCCCATAGTCCATTTCTATAACAGACTCTTAGCATGTCTCAGGTTCATGGCCACATTCTGCAGATATTTCTTTTGTCTCCAGATTAGCAAGTGAGGCTGGGGGGGGGGGGGAGAGAGAGAATTTATCTCAGAGATATTGTGTTACTGATCTAGAGACTATGAGATGCTTTCCCCTACTCTTTTTTCCCTTGGCCTTACTGAACTGTCAGTTCACTTCCTTATTGACCTTTCAACTTCTAGTGGCTGATCACCTACTGGGATCCCTTCTGTTTCTAAACTCACCATAACTTGAGCATTTGCCATTCTAGCCTTCCACTCTTCCACCTTTTCCGTGAGGAACATCTGACTTGGGAGATAGTCTGTTGGTGCCAGTTGCCAAGTGAAATGGCAGATGTCTCTCTTTTTCCTTAGCCACTTTGGCATTTGCCTTTGCACAAGCTAAACTATTAATATTCCACACAAGCAGCTGGTCAATATAATAAAATCCCTCAATCGGGCAGTTGTAAATTATCCACCTTCAGCAAGTCAGTTATCAAATTGTACCAGGTTTGGTTCTCAGAAGAAGTGCCTGCATGACAACTTCTTCCTCTTCTGGTACAAAAAGGACACCCCTACATCCACCAAAATCAATTGCCCTCTCCTCTGGGATGTATGTAATTTAACATGTAACCTTCAGGATGCAACATGACAGTGTTTTCAGTGGAGCTGCCCCTAAAATGGGTCCCCAACCCCCGGTCCGTGGACCAGTACTGGGCTGCAGCATGCCAGCAACCAGTCCGCACAAACAAGCAAAGCCCCATCCGCAGGATGCATACACCCTCCGGTCCACAGAAAAACCTCTCTCCATGGAACCAGTCCCTGGCACCCAAAAGGTTGGGGACCTAAAAGACATCTCAGAAACGTCACTTAACCTGAGAAACAGTAGCTGATTGCTTTGAAACATCTGGAAATGGGAATCTGTCTCTACAAAATGCTAAGCTGGTTTAATTATTTGTTTCTTCTAGATATAGTTCAAGATACTTGTTTTCACTTATGCAGTCCAAATGGTCTTGAGTAATGATCAAACAAATAATGCAACTGTCTGCCTATAAAGCAGAATTTTGGCAAATTGTAATACAATAGCTCTCAAAAAAAATTCCACTTGAAACTTTCTTTTTTTGTCTTTCAATTCTTTTTTCCCCTTTGAGCATTGCAGTTTTCCTTTTCATTAGCTAATATCTTAATACATAGTTATTTTAAGTGATTTTAGAATTGGTACATAATCCACCTTTTGTAAACTGCTCTGAAGAAATGTTAAAAAATGCCCAAAATAGAATTATTCATGGTCAACTATACAAATAATATCACCTAGTTTGAGCCATAAATACATGAAAACTGATCAGAGCATTGAATATGGCCCATATACTTCCCTGAAAACAGATCCAGATTGCCTTACAGTTAGATGGAACAGACTGTAGCAAACTGGCAGACTTTAACTGGCTGACTTCAGGATGCTGATCTATAAGTATATGGAATTCCTTCCCCTTTCTATTACTATATCACAAACTAAAGTATTCTCAATGTGGACTTAAAACATTAAAAAGATAAAATTTTCTCCTTCCTGTATCTTACTGTAACCTAAGCCTGTAATTAAACTTACAAAAATGCATTTTGAAAAATTCTGTATTGTCACTTCCTCTACTTCTTTTTTCTGTTTGGGTACACTGCCTGCCTTGGGTAGCAGGGACTGTCTTCTTCCACTTTGCAAATTGCTGTGCACACAGAGGGTACTGCTATTACTATGAAGTGTTAAAATATTAAGTGACTTCAAGCTGGTCACTATGTTTCACTTTTCCTACAGGTTTGTTGTAGGGATGAAAAAGAAAAACACTACTTATAATAGCATATGGCGTTCTTGGGAAGAGGTTGGATAGGAAGGTATGATATAAAATCATGAATAATTTTAATTGTACAGCACTGGAGGTGGTCAGAAAATGTCATCTCTATTAATTTTTTGGCTCAAGCCCTTTAAAATCTGAAACAGCCTGCACAAGAAAATGCATTTTATTCTGACATGGTTTTGGGAGAAAATCTATTAAGATCTATTACAGTGTGTTTCTAATAAGATACATTTTGAGAACAGAATGAATGTGATTTGCTCAGAATTACCTAGAAAAGGATTTAGAATCAGGACTTATATTGTAGACATCATTGTCAGCTTGAGGCCACAATGTACATTGCAAATATGAAAGACTACTTTCCCTAACACACACTATGATTATATTTTCAAAAATAGCATATGAGCCTGTTTTATGCGGTGGTAGCAGATTACAAGATCTAAGGCAGAGATTATGCCTTCCTTGTTATTCACATACATTTGATAGGTTTTCTTAGCATGTAGTTGATAAATTTGTCATCTTAGGAAGAAATCCTGTCATTGAATTATGCCTGTTTGAAAAAGGACACATGTTCAAATGAACAGAGTTGCCTTATGTAGTCAAAGGATGTCCCCAGTTTTTTCTACTGGAGCTATCTCAGGTGGGGAATCTTTTTCAGTTCCGATTGAGATAATTTGAACTGGATATACCAGGAACGTGATCGGGGTGATCTATCGGGGCTATGGTCTTTCCTAAACGCTAAGATACAAAAGTAGTGTGCAATGTATATTTGTTTGCCTTGAGATTTGAATTAACTTCACAGGAGAAACCAACCAGAAGAGTTGCAGTACCTTGATACAATATACTCTATGACTATTCATCAAGTTCTTCTCTCTTTCCATCCCCCTGCAAAGTATCCTGAAACGGATTGATTCAATCTAATCAACTGTTCCAACATCCTTGCTATTTCAATTTCACTCTGAACGTTACTACTGAAGGCATCAGCTACTTAATTATCTGTATTTTGTATAATATGACATTGCTTGAGTTTTGCACCACTCTGCTTGTGAACAATGAATTCAAGTCATGTGAGGACCCTGCAAGGTGAGTCACAGGTTGCAAGGCAAGATGGCACATGAAGTCAGGCCAGCAACTGCACTTCATCACAACAGACTGAACTTTACAAGAGAAATTCATTCAGTCTTTCCATTTGGCTCTTCTTGCTCAAACTATGGAAAGTTCCTCCGAGCATCTCTCTCTGATCAAAGTAAGAGAATCCAAGACTGACATTCCTGAGTCATTGTGGGAAAGAAGAGGCTTGGTTGTCACTTAAAGCTCTTTCAGAAAGGCATGGTAAAATCAGTAATGTGGAAATACCCAATTCGATATATTTCTTATGGCTAAAAGGAACCAAGGGAACAGAATTTTTTTTAATATAAAATAAACATAAGAGGTAAAACCAAAATCATGTTCAATGAGAGTGTCTCTTGATAGTTCATGCCTTTGTATTTCATTCATACAGAACAAAATTAGAATGTCCCTGGGAACAACAATGTGCACTTGCCCATTCATTTGTGTTTGCTTAGCTAATGAATGGCTGTAAAAAGTGATACAATGAGGAAAGCTTTGTGAAGCTACAAGGTGGGCAGTTCTACTTGGTGGCTTTAGTTATGAAGCAAAATAAAACACCACTGTAGCCAGCAGACCTCCCATGGGATGAACAAGTGCAACAGAATAAAGATTTGCTTACCTGCAACAGTTTGCCTTCAGCAGGGGTGATCTCTGCAATGCTAGCAAAGACTCCTTCCAGTGTGAGGGGTTCCAGTTTGAAAGGGATTACCCGAATTATTGCCTTCTGGGCCAAAGTCCGCTCGGCTTCCATTGCTGCCACCAGCGCCAGTCCTGAGTAGCCTAGTCGTATCTGTAGCATAGCCATTAGCAGCCAAGGCCAGAGGACTGCCAGCTGTAGCTGGGGGCCAACACTCATGCTCCCAGCTGCAGCAGTGTGCTCTGGCCACACATACTGCTCAGGAATGTGTCCTCACCCCACCAGCAGGTTCCAACAACTGGTAAAATTGTTGAGGATTATAGCCCTCTGTGCAACTGCAGTCAATGGGGCAAACAAGAAGCAAAGGATAGCTACCTTGGAGCTTCTTCCAGGCGTTCCTCTCTCCTTTTTCTCAAAGTTTCTTCATGCTACGTGTTTGTGAAAGCCTTGAGCTTCACAGGATTATAAGAACCCCAGATCAGGTCTTCCTTCTCCTCCTCCTCCTCCAGATAAATTCAGACATGATGAACAAAACCAATGGGATATGAATAGCATATGGTATGAAGAGCTCGTGGTTTCTTCTAGGAATACTGCTATACCTGATTTTAGACAGTTCCCCATGGAAGACAATATCAGCTTCTCAAATCTTTTTAGGCTTTTAGATCCTAGGATGGCAAACAGGACCGAACCTGATATCAGATGACCTTAGCAGCCCTTGTTGACTCCTGAAAAGTGAATTGCTTTTTTCATATATTCTTTTCTGTTAATGCCAACTATTTTTGTCTTCTTCTTCTATTTATGCCACACATTAAAGCGTAGAGTAACCATGCATGTACTTGCATTTAGGAATTTGAATGCAAACCTGGTTTTTCTTACTCATTGTCATCTGTTTGATCTTTTATTCATATTTGCATGCCTCCAATGCCTGCACCTCGCTCACTTTGTTGAATTAAAGTTTTTTAAGTTGGAATTTTCCAGCGGTTTGTCATTCTTAATACAGAAAATGTAGTCCGTGGCTCCCCAAATTTATGAAATAAAAAAGGCATTTCTCAGATGTTTTCCAGGACTTCGAAGCTAAAAAAACAGGAAAAACAACTACAGATACACCTGTGTTTTATTTCATAGCTGTGCAAATCTCAGAATGTGTATCCTTTTAGAAGTTAAATGCAAATTAACACAATTAAACATTAAAAAAGCATGCTTACGATTAAAGCTGTAGAAAAGTTGCAGAAATTTATCAGGTAAACTGTTTGATCGGAGAAATAAAAAATAAATTTAAACTGGTATGCAAACCTGTACATAGTCGTGCCTCCTAAAAATCCATGAGAAAAAAAAAACACCCAGCAGCTTTTTGAAAAATCTTGGACAAAATATTTCAATTATCAAAACGTATTTTGAATCTTACCTACAAATTTCAGGTAAGGAAAGGGTAGTAGGGAAAACTCACAGAAACACTCTATACAGGTAAATGTGAAATTCCAGAGTCTGAATCAGAAAGAAAAATTGACTCCCGGCTGAAGGCTTGTGAGTCAGGCGTGGCTGAAATCTAGTTTCCAAAAACAACCTAAAAATCTTGCTAAAAATCCAGGAAAATTTCTGGAAACACCTTTTGAATATGAGTAGTCTCCCCTTCTTTCAGCAAACATAGTAGGCATATCTCAGCAGTATGCAGGATGGCAGTTGCTTGAAACAGCAGATATCCATCAGAAGACTGCATTAAAAACACAATGCAATCATTCTTCAAAGACAAACGGCCCAGTGGGATGAAGTGAACTTGAAAAGTTCTGCAGAGCTCTTGAAAAAGTCTTCTTTCCCAAAAACCACAACTGGCTTAGCTCCTGGAAGGCAAAAGTAGTTCGTAGCTTGTGCTCTTGGCTTCCCTCCCCTAGGACTACAAGCACTTTCTACCTGCTGACACAAAGTGAGGGTGGAGCAGCCAAAGGCTATAACTCCACCTCCTGAATGTGGTTTTGAGAGTTCTTAGACTCCCTCTCCTGATTGAGTAGTAAATTGCACTTAACATTTGCTTCCTTTTGACATGAATTGGCTAACTAGTCTATATGAGCAAGATTCACTTGCTGCTTTTTCCAAAGAATTATGTACAGAGAAATGGTAAAGGAAAATAATTTGTTCAAATGTGTTACAACAAATCTTTGTTTCAAGATTTTCAGTATGACACTTTCAATTACACTGAAATTAGAACTACAGTAATTTTATAGGATTGACGTATAAATGGAATATAAAGTCTGCAGCTAGCTTTTCTTCAAGTCTTAATTTTGGTTGTGTTGTTTTTTCCCAATAGCCACTGCAAGGGAGATTTTAGGTAATGCTGATTTTTAGAAATCTGGAATTCAGCTATTACTGTCGTCTGACATCAGCTGGATGAGTAATACCACAGGCCAGACAGGAAACTTCAAAGCAAGATTACCCATTTGAAGCTGTAATTTAGGATGTGGTTTAATTCCACTGGGTACAACATTCAGGTTAGTAGAAAGTCAAGTATTCAATAATGTACAGAACTCCATGCGAAAAACCAGTTTTGCAATAATTTTATTTAGATATGGAGAAAAGTCAATTTTCTTTAAATAAAAGAAGGAAAATATGGATATTTAATGTTTTGATTTGTTCTTTTTATTATAATAAAGATCTCCCATTTCTAGGCTGTTACCCGAATTTTTTCTTTTAAATTGCTTACTGTATAGTGTTAAAAATGACTGTGTAGACTGTCCTTTCACTTTAGCACACTTTTGAACGTGTAGTGATTTAGTACTTAATTTTACTCAAATGAAAATCAAATACTTTACTTTTTCATAGGGCTATAAGATCTAAGCAGCAAAAATCCAGATAACCACTAGATGACAGCATATGGATACAGAAAATTCAACCTATGTTTTGCTGTCTATTCTGGATTTTTGCCAGAAAATCTGGTAGTCCTACTCAAGTATCACTATTAGTAAACACTGGACTTCTTTGGAGTAATCCCTTTTATTGTTTATTAATAGAATACATTTTAGCTGAAAACTGAAAGTACTGAGAAGGTTGTTCCAGATAGAGTTATGCTGAGTATTAGCATCAAGCAATATTGTAGAGATTTCTTCAATAGTCTGAATATTATTTTCTCTTTTGCCAGTTTCAATATTCTTTCTTTTGTACAAATGCTTAGGAGTCAAATAACCGAGTCTATAAATATGGTAGGAGATCCAGCTCCTTGGCCTCATTTTCCAGTTAGTTTACAGACAGATGTAAAGATATAAATATCGCCATTTCCAGACTGAGCCTTAAAAATAGAGGCCCATTTAATTGTTCATTATTAATAATTTTGAATTATTAATAAAGCTATGTTATAATACAAATATTTTCTGTAGTCCAATCAGGTATGATAAAGAATGAGCTTCATTTGCAACATTTATTTGAATCTGCAACAGGCCTGAACTAAATGCCTATTTTTAATTTAAATCAGGACTGATATACAAGCACCTCTTATCATTTTTTAAATTCAGAGACCTTGCTAAGTATTCTCCCTGCTTGTGTAACATTTTATTTTTCACTTAATTTTCTTATCTTACAATTAGACTGAATGTATATAGATGGACAAATGGAGCCTCTGACAATTGATTGGAGTTATCTCAAAATAATCGGTATATCAAAGCAATGGAAGCTTTGCAAGAAATAATACGTTACTGTCCTACAAATCAATATGAGGCTATAGCTGAGTTTGTGTGGTTGACTTTGGTTCATCCTGCCTTTCATTGAGAGATAATAGATATAGGAAATCTAGGAATTGCAGAAAGTCAACTGGAATAAAAGATCTTTCTGATCTGAGTTTTTTGGGAAGTATATCCTTATGCATTTTTCAGAGTTCTGGGAAATCAAAATAGTTTTAAAACACATTCTCGTCATGCTACATCATTTGCATGCATTCTAATTACAACATAAATACATTCGAGTACAAAGTCATTACTTTTTAAAATCTATTGTCAATAAATATAATCATATTGAACAAGTTAAATAGCTTGCAAAGACATTTAAGCTAAGCAATAAAACAACATAAGCCTTAACATTTGTTTTATATTGGCCTAGAATGAGGAAATTATTAAAACACAAGAATGTACCATTAACATAAAATATCCAGCAGCTATTATGGATGGAACAAATGAAGAAAGAAAAAAATCTGTTGTGTAATTAACTAGAAAATGAGATAAACAGTCTTGAAATGAAATTTGAACAATCCTATGGGGACATTTGTGGCAGCTGTTTGAAATACAGCTTTTTCACTTTTAACAAATTTGGACAAATAAGTTTATTAATTAGATGAAACAGGTTAAAAAATAATTTAAATCTATTAAAGGGGTGTATTAAAAACAGTGGTGGGATTATTTACAAGTGTAACAAAAATGAGCAATGGAAGAGAGTTTTATTTGTCATAACAGTCCCCAAAATACTCCTGGAATGAAAGCCACTGCTCTTCCCCAGCTGGCTACTGCTCTGCATTTGTACATACTTTCCACCAACTTCTCACTCCCTTAATTCTTCTTCCTTTGGAAAATGCTCTTGCTTGCAAGCCACATCCACTAGCAAATGTAGATCTAGGAAGAACACAAATGGCAATCCAATATTTATTCTGTAGTTTGGTTCTTAAGATGTAAAGTACATCTTAAGAGATAGAAGATGTACCCCTGTCTGCCTTAACTAATGGGGTTCCAGGCCCATATTTGCCAGCTAGAGTTCCCCAGCAGCTGTGGCAGAACAGAGTTTCAGTGAAAAATTAGGCATTTTCTTTCTTTGCTACATTGAACAGATAAATTGATAGAAGTCAATGCACAGATGGCCACTTACAAATCCATAGCTGCAGATATATATTTGTATTGTCTCTTTGTATTATGTATATAGGTAAATAGTTAATAATTATAATTACAGAATATGGGATGGGTATATAACATCAAGATACAAGGGAATACAGCCACTGCTAAAGATCACATCTGCATTGGCTTTAGTATGTTACCTGTAACACCAAATAAAGGTAGTGAATTGAAATTAGACTGTTGCTTACGTCAAGCAGACATCCTTCTCAGAAAGGCAGCAAATAAAGCAGAAACATAACAGATTGAACTTGCAGAAATAATAGTATTACTATTTTTATTTAATATGCATGTAAGTGCAGTCCAAGCAGACAATAAACAAATCACAGCATACTATGTATTTCAAGAAGAGACAACTGGTTAGCAAGCACTATAATGTTGTCAACCCATTTCCAAATATTCATCAGAACAAGGAAGGTTGCTCTCACAATTTTTACACTCCTGAAACAAGACTTCAAAAGCCAAAGAATTCATGTCTCCAAAGAGAAATGTAATTCCTGGACAAAAGAAAGTGCAATCAGGGAAGAAATTATTAAAGTCACAACCATCACGATGCCAAAATGATGGAACATACATTGTGATGTCATGATGTAAGCTCCATCCTTTCATACTGATATCACTACAGTGTGCAAGTACATAAGAACAGAGTTTGCATGGTGATGTGACAACAATATTTTGTCAATTGTACTCCCACTTCGTAGATGATTATGTCCAAGTACCAAAATTTCCTCAGCAAAACAAACTCTTGGAGATGCAATTACTATGGTGATTAGAAAAGAAAATGCCAAGAATAAAACCTATGGCATGTAAGGTAAGGATGGGGCTTTCTACCAAAGATCTTGATTTTAAAACATTCCAAAATGCTTCACACAAGCCCTAAACCATAATCATTGCAATTACAACCAAGACATATTGCAGAAAAGATGGTTTTGGCATAGCAGTTCAAACTTAGTGATAAGAGGTGTTTAACATTTAAACATCCTATATTGGGAGTTGTTAGTTTTTTGTGTGTTTTTTTGCTAGCGATATGTAAGATATGAAGTTCCATTCTGTCCTGCAAATCTGAACTGAGCAGGCATAAATGACACTCAAAATCATTTTCAGCTCTTTGACTACGGTATATTTTGACTGTAAGGTCAAGAAATCAGACAAAGTTCAACAGATTATACATTTTGTTATCCCTCCATTCTAATACTCAAATTCCCCTTCAGTTAAAATCCTACACGTAAGTCTTCAAAACATAGGCAGGACTAACTAAAATATATATAAAATTTTGCTGCATATCTCTTCATGCACAGAACCGCATGAAGGCTGTTCAGTGTTTATTATGAGGAATGATCAATAGTGCAGGGCTTTTCAACCTTTTCACCCACTGTACCACTCTTAGGATATGGCAATATCCGAGTACCACCAGTTGCCTAGCAAGGTGTCAAAAACTTGATGACACCCCCCCCCAAAAAAGGAAAAAAGTGATGAAGTACAGGTAGTCCTCGACTTACAACAGTTCGCTTAGTGACTGTTCAAAGTTACAGCGGCACTGAAAAAAGTGCTCCCCAAGCCACAGCCGAGCAAGACACCTGCCTGCCCGCCCGGTGGCGCTCTTCCTCCTGTCCGAGGTTTTCATTGTTGTGAGCATTTATGTTGAAGATTGGCAGTGGGGGTAGGGTGGGAGGTGTTTGGTTTTTATTCCCCCCATCTGCTGGGTGGTTGCAGCAGGTTTTGGTCACTTCACATGACCCGGGGACACTGTGACCGTCATAAATATGAATCAGTTGCCAAGCATCTGAATGTAAATCACAAGACCCTGGAGATGCTGCAACATTCCAGCTGATTGGTGCTTCTTCTGGGCTCATCAGAAGCGCCAGGATCAGCGCCGAGCTCCAGCTGGAGCCTGGCACCGATCCTGGCGCTTCCGCTGAGCGCTGACAGCCCCGAAGAAGCATTGATCCTGGTGCTTCCGCTGAGCCCTGACAGCCCTGCAGCTCCAGCCATCTCTCGCTCAGGCTTGTGCTGTGCTGCCACCGATTCAGCTCATTCCCCTCCCCCGCTACCACTTTTCTAGGATGGTCGCGTACCACCTGCCAGGTGCCAATGTACCACAGGTGGTACCCGTACCACTGGTTGAAAAGCCCTGCAATAGTGCATTAGTAATTGGGGTTTTTAACATGTCCCATACTAATATTTCAATCTTTGTACAAAAGATAAGTATAATTTAGGTTAATTATCCTTAATGCTGGTGTCTGAGGAACTAGCAGAAACAAAATTCCTCTAAAAATTGAGGAAAAGGAAAGCATTAAGTATTTTAATGTAAATAAATTTATATGAGAAGACACCGAAAGCCTACCATTCTTACCAGGGGATTTGCCCTTCTGTGAACTGCTCCTTCTTTCTCTGCATTTGGTTTGGACGGATGAAACTGAATCTTTGGCACATTTGCTGAGAGGACCCACCTCTGAAATGAGGAAACCAATTTGTTCTGAGGACGCAACAGTCTCTGATGTATTTGTCTCACACTTTATATTAGGATCCTCCTTATAAAGAAGTAAAACACACAAATAAATAATACATTTATTTAAAAAAATTCAGATAACAGTGGCACAAGTCCTTGAAGCCCTTTCTCCACAACATCATATTTATTTCATTACTATTCCAGGGTCCCAGGATGGCCTATGTTGTTTTCCCACACATAATGCCATAACAAAGACTTAAGAAGGAAAAGTGGGAAGCCTATTATCCAAGATTTCTTTAAAAAGGCTACATGTGCAAGAGCATATTCAGAACCACCAACAGAATGTATGGGCTATTGTAGAAAAGATTATCTTTCAAAGAACAATTAAACTTTACCCTTAAAATTGGCCCCATCATCCTAATTATCAGTGTCATCCAAATAGACATCATCACAGCAATAATGGTAAAAATATTTCAGAAACACAATTATTTTCAGAACACCATATTCTTCACTATTCTCTGTCATTAATGCCTTGAATCATGACTAGTTCATGACTTAAGTTTACCTAACCCTACTTGCCCCATAAAATATTAAATCTATCATCTCAAATTAACTAATTGGAGGGGCTTTCCAAGAACTGAACCCTCACAATTGGTAAGGAGTTAATGAATATAGTTTAGAATGCTTTATGAACCAAATTAAACAAACCATAGTTTAATGCAACTTTATACCCAGGGAGGGGTGACTGGTCTAAGGCAGTCAAGTAAAACTTTCATGGTTGGTTGAGGATTTGAGTTCAGAGTTCCTTAGTTACAATTTGACCTATGATCATGACAATAATCTTAATATTATGACTGCAATCTTGCAGTAAACTTAAGCTGCTTTTTAAATTAGCCCATTTTCTGAGTTTACACAATTCAGTCAACAATAACTAATGAAACTGGCTGGGTTCACACAACATGCTGAGTGACAAAAAAAGCTAAGCAAAGTTAATATTAATGAAATATTAACCTTAGAAAATTGTGTAAACACAGCTGCTAGTTTTTAACTGACCTGTCTAGTATGGTATATGAACACAGCTGAATTTGCTTAACAAAACTTTTAATAGTGAATATACTATTCAGTTGTGTTAATTATGCACATTAAGCAATATTTGTATTTATAATTTTGAACATCAATGATTTGATGATGCCATGAAATATATTATTTTAATTCTAATTTAAATATTTGCTTACTATGGAAGAACGTGGAGATGAGATTATCAGTCCAGAATATATCATAGTTTTTACATTGCTCTTACCTGTGTCTGACTGAATGGAAGTTCCTCTTGAACAAATACCATGGAAGACACTGCAGAAGACTGGTTCAGTTCTTTGACCTTTGCTGATGTTTGTGGTGTGACTGTAGGCTGCTGCACTATTTGAGTTGTGGTATTCTCCACAGGTTCTGTGGTATGAATAGCATAAATAAACTCTGGAGACTGTGGCAAGGAGCAAGCTATAGCTTGTTCAGACTCTACAACAAAGGATGTGATATCTGAGCCTACAGGTGTTAGAGGTTCTAAGTGGCTGGTTTGACCTGAAGAAGCTGTATCACTATTCCCTGAATTAACTATTAATTGCTGGTTTCGATTTGATTGTGAAGTTGGACATTGGTTCTCCACTGGTTCTACTTTTACCATTTCCAGCTTTGGGGATGAATGCATTTCATCAACAATCTGGAAGACGGCTTCTAGATTGACTTCTGTCTTCTTGTTTTCATCAGAGGTGTTGCAGGACCAATTAGAAGGCAAAAATTCAACTGGATATGAAGATTGCATTGGTGGATTCTGGTTAAACACAATTATTTGTACATTTTAGCACTGCTGAGTAAAATAAGACTATATAACCCATAATACATCTATCTTTAGGATATGCTGTCTATAATACAGTTACTTTTGAAAATAATACAAAGAATCTGAAGTCTTCATTAACAAATTTTAATTCTGGTGTCCTTGTGACTTATTGCTAAAAGAAAAAGCTATAAGTAAATAAGCAACTAACTAAATAAATATCATTTGAATTTAATATAACAATATTACAGCAGAGATTGAATTTAAACTGGGCTTTCTGACATTATTCTTCAGAAATCTTGGAACAAAGTATTGTGTGAACAATTTTACTTGTGTTCAACCACAGATATAATAAACCTGTGACCAAGGGGGAATAAATCTGATGTTTCTTAAATTTATCTTTTTAATCTTAATGCCATAAACTAACTACTAAAAAAACAAAGTGAATTTTCAAAGCTTCACTATGATATGACATGCCATCAAGATCAGGTTTCAGAAAAGCATACAATATATTGCATTGGACATGCATCAAATAGGTCATTGGAACCTAGCCAATTCACCTGAAAATAGCTGCAGTGTGTATAGATTGAGGCTGCAGGACTACCACAACCACTTAGGGGATCCATGTGGGTAGGTGGAGAACAACATTGTAATACAGCTAGAAAGAAAAAAAGAAAAAATTAAAAGGCAGAAATAATATTCCCAGTTAATTAAAATGATTTTCTTAATTGCATTTAAATACTATTATAGTTTTCTTAAGTGTAATCTAAAAGTGGATTATGCTATAGGATCAGCAGAGATATGCCACAGACCTATATAAAAAGCAGACATGATCTAAGGACTAATCCATTCCCTTCCCCTAAGTAAATGATTTACATGCATTAAACACATTGTTTGAAAGGATTCTATGTATAATAGGAAAACTGGTAAAATCTACTAATACGTTCCCTCTCCCAAATCAACAGCATGCCTTGAGAACCATAGTGTGTGTTGATATAGACCAGCCCAAGCACAAGAAATGTGGAAAAAGACTCTAGGGAAATTCTTTATTAATCCAAGATTTGTGAATAGCTAGGTTCAGAGTTGGATTGCCAAACACAGTTTTGTAAGGAATTGTGCCTTCTAGATCACCTTGTCTTAAGAGTCCACCATTGGATAATGTGTCTCATATAAAGCAATTTTGAGTCCATGAAAACAGAAATATGTGCAGGTTTCTTTCACAATTACTTAGCCCAGTTTATATAGAAAGTTAGCTAGTTATCACTCAATGATAATTTTTTTTCGTAAACTTTTAAAGGCAGAGCATTGCCAAGGAGTATTGTGGAATTTATGAAGGCAATACAGGTAGTCCTCAACTTACAACCATTCATTTAGTGACCATTCGAATGTACAACAGCATTGAAAAAAGTGATTTATAACTGCTTTTCCTACTTATTACCATTGTAGCGTCCCCATGGTCATGTGATCAAACTTCAGATGCTTGGCAACTGGTTCGTATTTTTGATGGTTGCAGTGTACTGGGGTCATGTGATCACCTTTTATGACCCTCTGATAAGCAAAGTCAATGGGGAAGCCAGATTCATTTAACAACCGTGTTACTAACTTAATAACTACAGTGATTCACCTAACAACTGTGGCAAGAAAGGTCATAAAATGGGGCAAAACTCAATTAACAACTGTTTTGCTTAGCAATGGAAATTTTGAGCTCAATTGTGATCATAAGTCAAAGACTACTTGTATTGCATAAGGGAAAGAAAGGATTAGCATTTAGTGATAATATTCAAACTCACTGGATACTATGTGCAACTAATTTATAGAACCAGTTAAGAACAACTTTTAAAATATGTTTCAAATGTAAATTATCAGATTATCATTCAGAAAAATTATTGTGTTGAATGAATCTTCTTTATTCTTTGACATTAAACACTTTCCCCTCAGAGACTTATAATCCTACTGCTCAGAAGTCATTTTTAACCAAGTATCTGTTTATGACCTCTGTAGAAGAGCACAGCTTTGACAGCACTGATGTTTAAAATAGAACAGTCTGTCTGAACATTTTGTTTGCTTGTTGTGTTAAGGCAAAATCCCAGGGCTGTTTTAACTAATATGAATAGCAAAAGCTAATATGAAAGAGCCATAAGTCCCTGCTAAAACTTCAGTGGGTGCAATGTAAACATTAATTAAATGTATTCCTTTGTATGATGACATATACAAGAAACACTGCATAGTTTATGGATCTGCACAGCAAGTTTCCAAGATATTTGAAGTTTTAAAAATAGATATATTGTAAGTACTTCATGATCAAAGTGTGTGATGTAGACTCTGAATACATATGAAGTAGCTTTTAGATTTAAGTTACAAATCAATACACTGCCATTTTCTGACATTATTGAAAATAATTGAGTATAGATTTTTGGGGTAGATCACATCAAATATCAAGTATTTAAGAAGTAGCTGTGTGATTCCATAGTAAATACAATTCTAAACTATAAATTTAAGTACAAATTAACTTATAAATTCCAGGCTATGTTATTTTTCTTACATTTCCAGCTAAAAGAATTATAGGTAGCTGCCATCAGTATTTTAGATGATAGATCTTGCTTTGAGACAGATGATTACTATTGCAGAGATAAGAAAAACTGTAAATTGTTGGACTATTACTATTTCCTTCCATTAGCTGCAGGTGGCACACCAGTGGTCACAAAAATTAGCTGTAATACCATATGTAGCAGGACATAGAAGCCCCAGGGCTCTTTTTGTCTAAACAACAGGCAGATTTGCAATGGTATTTCTATATTATCAGGGATACTATATCACAAGTCCTACATTGAGACAATCTACATGCTATACATTAATACAAATTTGCATCTGTATTTTTATACATCAGATATTTTAATAGTTTTATGGTTGGATGGGAGGCTTGCTAGAGATTGTTGCTGCTGTTAAAACACTAGACCTGTAAAATATGCTTTTACATTTTTAATGAAATAAACTAATATTGGAATATGCTACCTGTTGGATAGTAAGCTTGAGAGTATGGTGCTGAAGCTGCATAACTGGTATATTTCTGGGAAGATGTGGCCATTGTCTGAGGCCCTTGTTGAATGTGTACAGATGTAGAGCTGGGCTGCAGAGTGTAAGTTACTTCTGTTGGGAACCTCTGTAGCACAGGAAATGGAACACCTTTGTCTGAAAAAGTTGATGTCTCCACCTGACCTGGGAGCAATCCAAGGGAGTTCTGCCATGTTCTGGGAGGAAAAGGAGTCCGATCGGAACCTTTCAGTGGAAAAGCATTTTGGCTGTGAGATGATGGCGACAGATAGGAATAAGGAGATAAACTGTCTCGCCGAAAAGATCGATGAACCTGCTCTAAAGTCAATGGTGCTGAAGATGGAGAGGAAAATGAGAAATTTGATATATTATTAAACATATATCAGAAGCCACTAAGTCTTTAATATTGTATTATCACTGCTAAGCATATTTGCCTAGATTAGTTTTAATCAAATAATATAGCAAACAATACTCAAAGAAGTAACTTCCTAGTTAGAATTAGAAAACTGTTAATTTGCATCAGTTGGCATATGTATATGATTCTGAATAGGATTTCTTAAGTGAGCATTAGCCTTGCTTTGGATATCAAATCATTCCTAGGACATTACCATAGGATTAGGAAGAGCCTAGAGTGTTAACATAACTTGGACCAAAATACTGATTTGTTACCACCCCTTGATCGATGTGTTTAATTTGATACTAGGAGTATCCATTTCAGAATCAACTAGGATAGAGCCCTTTTTAATAATAATTAATAGTAATAATATACAATTAAAATAAAAACTACTAATTGAACCGCTAAGAAATAATCTGGGGTAAAAAAAATATACCTAAAAAATAGAGCATCAGATTATTTCACAAAATGAAGACTTTTTCTCTGTTTGCTACTTGCCATAACTCTGAAAATAAGTTATGGCAATTAGACAAAGGCCTCAATAACCGTCTACAAATAAATTATGAAAGGGTTCTTCATTTTCAAGTTGTGAAGAACATTTACTTTTAAATATGAGTTTCATATTTTTATATCTGTTGCTATCTGTTGTGTGCTGCCCATAGTTGCTTTCAGTGAGATTGATAACTATATAATTTTTATAAATAAATAATGCAGTAGTCTAATTAGACGTATTACTGTGGGTTGGTGCATCTACACCTATTTTTGACGATCACACCTCTATCAAACAACACATACCTTAGGAATATTATGCTTATGTGTTACTGCAATATATTCTATATAAAGCTATCTTTAAAGTATTGAGAAACTACAATTGACCCAGAATAGGCAGTTAAGGAATTGTCACCTATTGAAAGTATGTGATTCTTTTTTTTAAAAAAATGCACTGGCTTCTCATTTATTCTGGACCAAGTATAGAAAACGAGTAATATCCTTTAAAATATTTTGGACCAGAATATCTGAAAGACTACCTTCTGCTGTTCAACAGCCTGAGGAAATTTTCAACAGAAGTCCTGTGTTAATATACTCTCAATAGTAGTCTCGTCTGGAAAGAAAGCTTTTTCAGTAGCAGTATCTTTTTCCTCCCAAATTAAATTTGTCATAATCATTATTTTAGACTTACATTGGATAGTTCAAATATTCTAAGAGTTACTATTCTCTCATTGCTTTAATTTGCTAGGTGCTGTTCAGTTAAATTATTTAAATGATTACCTATAAACATAGCCTGTGTTTTTGCTGTTTTATCAAATCCTCATTTATTATTTTACAATTGGTGGCACAGTGGTTAGAATGCAATACTACAGGCTAACTCACTGCTCAGGAGTTTGATTCTGAGTTGTTCAAGGTTGACTCAGCCTTCCATCCTTCCAAGGTTGGTAAAATGAGGACCCAGATTGTGCTGACTCTGTAAACTACTTAGCCAGGGCTGTAAAGCACTGTGAAGCATTATATAAGTCTAAGTGCTATTGCTGTATTTTGTCAATGGTAATAGCAGTAACACTCAGACTTATATACCATTCCATAATACTTTACAGCACTCTCTGAGCTATTTATAGTGTCAGTATATTGTCCCCAACAATCTGGGTCTTCATTTTACTGACCCCAGAAGGCTGACTCAACCTCGGGTTCATCCTGATCGAACTCCAGGCTGAGGGCAGTGTGTAATACTGCATTCTAAGCATTGCACCACCAAGGCTTTTTAAAATATTGTGAGCCTTCTTGAGTTTCATTGAGGAAATGTAAAAAGGTATAAACAACAGGAGGGAAAAAAATCTGTCAAAATTTCTACCAAACAAGAAGACAAGTACAACTACAAAAAAAGTAGGAAAGTGGCATCATATTGGTCTTTTCTTTCCAGGCATGCACTGGTAACCTGCACTGAAGTAGGAAAGAAAAATGTGTAAATAATTTTCACACGTATGTTTGTTGTACTCCTCTGATTTCACACAATAAAACTGGTACATATGTATTTGTTACTTCTTGTGATATATATGGGCTTTTCCTACATGGGTATGATATTTGTGTAGCAATATTACTTTACATGAAATGATTCTAATAATGGATGCAGTGAAAAATGAGAATTTATAGTTCTTCTAAGTTGCTTATAATGACCACCTATGTACTTCTTTTAGCTGTTTGTGAGATTTCTACCTTTTTTTCTCTGTGATAATGGCTCTAAATGAAAAATAATATACCCTAATAAAATGGAGAGAATACTGTGGAATGACTGCTCCAGTGCTCTCCCTCCTGTTCTTTTTATTTCAATTTTATTCACCTGTTAGTAATCTCCGATTGATCTTGATGAATAATTTAATCTATTTTCATCCTGATCCTATGACTGACAAGTATTATTTAATGTTTCTATAGCCATAACAAAAGGGGGCACATTGGCTCAGCGGTTAAAGATACTGAGCTTGTCAGCTGGGAAGCTGACAGCCCAGGTTTGAGACCCAAGGGCCACATGGTGGGGTGAGCTCTCTTTACTTGCTTCAGCTCCTGTCTATCTAGCAGTTTGAAAGCTTGCAAATGCAAGTAGATAAATAGGCAGTGGGAAGGTAACAGCATTCCATGTGCCTTGGCATATAGTCATGCTGGTCATATGACATGGAATATGTTTTCTGATAATGCTGGCTCCCTCAGCTAAGAAACGGATGAGCACCACCAGCTAGAGTTGGACATTACTGAATGGGGAAATCTTTACTTTTATTTTTATAGCCATAGCAACTAGTAAATTTGATGCTCATTTATCAGTGATATGCTCCTGTTTCTGCATATATTACTGGAGACTTGAAAAAAGAGCTGCATTAATTAACAAAATGGTGGTAGTATGAAATGCATACAGCACCAATTATTTAAAATAAATATTGAAAAATTGCAAAGAAGGAATCACTACAAGCATACTCTAACAAAAGATGGAGCAGATAGAACATGCATAAAGCATATCTCTTGTTCCAAACCAGCCTGCTAAACCTTTGCATTTTTTTCAGATTTTTTTTAAAAAACTAATTCCCAGCATCATTTGAAGAAAGGAAATTCTGTAATTAAATCATGTTTAATTTATAAATTATAAATTTATAAAAAGAATTGGCTGGATTCACAAACATGCTAAACTCAAACATATTTTATGATTTTTCATGATGTAAACTCAACAACTGGTCAGTTTATATAAAGATTTGGCAGAGTAGTTCCAAGTGGGGATGATTATTCTGAATAATTTGTCATAGAGCAGGTGCAATATCTAAATGAATAGGTGAATCCTGTTGCTCATTGAATCTATCAGCCTTGAAAGGCACTGCACAACTCAAATCTGCAGAATAAGAGATAATTGTTAAAAAACAACATTTTAGGCTTAACATTTAGCTGTAACATTTTTTCAAGCAGAGTGGATTCAGAATGGATTTTCCTTGTCTTTCAATAGGATGCAATAGGTAGTTATTGAAACTTGTGTGAGATTTTGTTATAGAAAGTGTTGTTTCGTATTACAAGGATTTATCTGGGGATATCTTTAACATTAAAGAAATGTTCCTGTTCTGCAAACATTTATTTCCAAAAGAATTTTGTTAACTTCAATGAGATCTACTTTAAAACCTTACCTAGTAAATTGGAGTGGAAATTCTGTTGGTAAAAATCTTATATCCACAGGTTTCTAACTACTTAAAGAATACAGGTAGTCCTCAACTTACGACCACAATTGAGCCCAAAATTTATGTTGCTAAGTGAGAATTTTTTAAAGTGAGTTTTTCTCCATTTTATGACTTTTCTTGCCACATTTGTTAAGTGAATCACTGCAGTTGTTAAATTAGTAACATGGATGTTAAGTGAATCTGGTTTCCTCATTGACTTTGCTTGTCAGGTTGTCACAAAAGGGGATTACATGATTCCGGGATACTGTAACGGTCATAAATAGGAGTCAGTTGTCAAGCATCTGAATGGAAGTCATGTGACCAGGGCAATGCTGCAATGGTCATAAGCAGTGGTGGGATTCAGCCGGTTCGCACCACTTCAGCAGAACCGGTAACTAATTTTTTGTTGCCCAGGCCCAGAATGGACTTCCAGACCGGTTGTTCACATATTTGAATCCCACTACTGGTCATAAGTATGAAAAATGGTCATGTCACTATTTTCAGTGCAGTTGTAACTTCAAATGGTCACTAAACAAACTGTTGTAATTTGAGGCCTACCTGTATAGAATATGCATGGCAGACTAAACTAATCAAGGAGAGAAGCAACCTAGAACTAAGGAGAAACTTCCTGACAGTTAGAACAATTAACCAGTGGAACAACCTGCCTCCAGAAGTGGTAAATGCTCCAACACTGGAAGTTTTAAAGAAGAGACTGGACAGCCATTTGTCCAAAATGGTATAGGGTTTCCTGCCCGAGCAGGGGGTTGGACTAGATGACCTCCAAGATCCCTTCCAACATTATTATTATTATTATTATTATTATTATTATTATTAAGCACCAGACTTCAACATAGAAATGTATGGATTTTGAATTGACATTGGATAACCAAAGATTTGAACCAGGACCCTTGGGTGATTCATGCTGCTTGTTACTGACCACATGGCTTTATTCACACAATACTTAACTTGGTTACAGAAAAGTCATTTTCTGATTCATATAATACATTGAACAATTGACTAATCAGTGTGGCTTTGAATAACATACTAGGCCACATAAAAGCTAACGGAAACTAGTAGCAATCAAGCTTAATATATTGTGCAAACACAACCACTAGAACGTTAATTGATCTGGTTAAGTGTGTTTTGTGAACAAAGCCAGTGAGTTATAAGTTTATTCTTACGAGATACTGAAGAGCCAATCATATTTGACTGGATGGATCTTGGCTATGTGTTTCATACTTTAATATGCAAACCCAGAATGCTAAGTTGAGCAAATAGTGGTCCAGTTAGGGTAAAAAATGATATACAAATACAGGTAATCCTCGACTTATGACCACAACTGAGCCCAGAATTTATGTTGCTGAGAAATTTGTTAAGTGAGTTTTGCCCCATTTCACAACTTTTCTTGCTACATTTGTTAAGTAAATCACTGCTGTTGTTAAATTAGTAACTTGGTTAAGTGATCTGGATTTCCCATTGACTTTGCTTGTCAGAAGATTGCAAATGATCACATGACCCCAGGACACTGCAACCTTCATAAATATGAACCAGTTGTCAACCATCCGGATGTAAATCACGTGATCATGGGGTTGCTGCAACGGTCATAAGTGTGAAAATGATCATGTCACTTTTTTCTGTGCCGTTGTAACTTCGATCCCTAAAGAACTGTTGTAAGTCAAGGACTACCTGTACAGCCATAAGGCCACAGAGAAAGCTCACTACTAAAACTAAAGGCAGTAACTCTTCATTGTTTTTTTCTTATAAACATTTAGATGCTCAGGATGAAATGGGAGAGCTTCTGAACATGCTTTCTCACTGAACTGAGGCTGAACTCTGGCAGACTGGTTCCTCAAGGTGCACTCTGCAAGTGTTCAGTGTCATGTCCCCAATACCGAACCTTTATTGCTATTACGATATTGTTGCTATTGTTAGTAAGATTCTCATTGCACAAGGAAGAAGGTGCAGTTCTGGTGATGACAATCACGCCCTCCTCTCTCACCGGGCTTGTTGTCGTTGTTCTTGGCAGCTACGGCCCCTGCATGTGCCGGCGGGGGATTGTGATGGTGCTGATGTTGCTGGCTGAGGAGGGCCTCGCCACCGTGAAGGGAGGTGCTGAGAAGGCGCTGGAAGCGGTTGGGTGGCCGGCTGGTGACTTCCAGGCCTGCGGCGAGCTTGGCCTTATTCGCGCTAGTCAGGCGTTTGAGATGCACCAACAGATCGGGCCGGTCGCGACGAAAGTGCGGGCTGTGAAAATGGTGCAAGGGGCCGCCGGGGGCCGAGGCGGCGGCTGAGGCGCCTGCGGTGGATCCGCCGCCAGACGAAGATCCCCCGCTGCCTCCCGGCGGGCCTAGCACCACTTTGCGGAAGCCGTACAAATTGAGCTGCCGGATGAAACTAGTGAAATTGGTTGTCTTGAACAACTCCGGCGAGGAAGTGGACGACGAAGATGGAGACACTGAAGAGCCGCCGGTAGGGCCGGCGCTATCGCCCCCCGGGCCGCCTCCCACTGCGACGGCCATTCCGCTGCCGCCGGCGCCCAGGAGCTCGGCTTCGAACAAGGGCTGGTCGATGAGGAGTCCCTCGCCCCGGGCGTCCCAGCGGATGGAGCGGAAGCGCGGGCTGTTGACAAGGCGCCACAGCTTGGCGGGGAAGTTGTTAGGGTTAATGGGCGCGGCCGAGAGCAGTGGGTCCTCCATCGAGGTGACTCGGTCTGCGGGAAGCCGCTAGACCTTCTAGGCCGCCTCGCGCCCGTTCGCCTTCTCTGCCAGCCTCCCCCCCTCAGTCCAACGGACGGTGGAAGGCCCGCGTGAGGCCGATCGGCTTTTTTCCAACGGACGCCGCCGTCAATCATCGCCGCCGTCGAGGCAGAGCGGTGTGACCGGGCTGCTTGGCGGCGCGCGCTCTGGCTACCCCCCTCCCGCCAAAAGTCTTGGGGCAAAGGTGCTACGCTGGCGGCTGCCCAGTTTCTGCCTTTCAGCCTTTCCCTTGGCGAGAAAAGAGTTAAAATCACACCGCCCCGCTTGCTGAAACAAAACCCTTCACAACAGCACAACAAAATGTTCACACAACACGCTTAACCTGGTCTCTGGGTAGTGGTCTTGGTGGAGAGCAGAAGGGTTCTCTTGCCAAGTGTTACACTTGGCTTTGGTACTCACACTTGGCTTTGGTATCCACCCTGTCCTTGATAAGAATAACTTTTAAGAAAAATATAAATGATAATATATAATTATATATAATAATACTTTTGCAGAAGACAGAACCTTTGCTATCATCATCAGGCTGATTCTCATTCAGTATTCTTAGAATGATAAAAGGCCATTGAAGTTCCCTGCAGGAATCCACATTAAAGCATCCCAGCAGACATCCAGAGGAGAGGAGTTCATAATTCTCCTTGGTTTAAGTGGTCATCAACTTACAACCATTCATTTTAGTGAGTGTTTGAAGTTACAATAGAAGTGAAAAAAGTGACAACTAGTTCTTGCACTTGTAACTTCTGCAGTATCTCCACAGTCATGTGATCAAAATTTGGGCACTTGACAACTGGCTTGTATTTACAAAGGTTGCAGCATTCTGGGTCATGTGATCACCATTTTTGACCTTCCCAGCCAGCTTCCAAAAAGCAACATCAATGGGGGAAACTAGATTTGTTCAATGACTGCATGATTCCCTTAAGTGATTAGCTTAACAACTGTGTCAAAAAGATCATAAAATCAGGCACGACTTAACAACCGCTTAGCAACAGAAATTCTGATCCCAGTTTTGGTCATAAGTACTACCTGTAATTGTTACACTGTTGAACTGCTGTTCAACTTATTTCCTAACATCCACTTGCAATGTAGCTCCTGTTATCTCAGACCATTTTTCTATGTTTTTCTTCCTGGGATGTTAGGTGATCTTGACTTTCTGTGTGACCACTGTGCAAGAACCTGGAGGAACTCTTCTTCCCTTGATTGACTTTTCTCCAGGTCCCCCACCAAGACCTGATCAATCCTAATTTCTCTGACCAATTGGGTAGTCTGTGCAGAACATAATAGAACTGATATGATATTGTGAACTAAAAGCTATTTTTCTTGATGTACTGCAAAGTTAACATTTGCTTTTATATCAGCTAGTGTATAACATAAAGCTAGCTCATTCAGTTTGTGATTAGCTACAATCCTAAGATCTTTTCAAGAAACAGCTATAGTTTCAAGATCCTTTCCACACATGCCTATGCATAAGCAATAGTAAGAATTCCCCATGGTACATTGATGCATCTATATTTTTCCTCAATGAAGAATTTTATGTTTTTCTGGATTAAATTTAATTCTGTTATTTACAACCCACATCTCTCACCTTGCAATACAATTTTTAATTTTCCTTTTTTTAATAGTTTTAACCATTCAACCCAGTTTTGTATTATCTGCAAATCTAATAAGGAATTCACTTCCAGATTATGAATTTAATATATTTAATACTCGGGTTTACAGTTCATGGCAAATACTTTAAACAATTAACACTATTCCAATATACCGGTAGTAGTTCAGTTTAAGACAGAGGTCCCCAACCTTTTGGGCACCAGGGACCGGTTCCGTGGAGTTTTTCCGCGGACCAGGTGCGTGGTTTTGTTTGCTGCCTGCATCTCGCGGATGGGGCTTTGCTTGTGTGGTCTGGTTGCTGGCATGCCGTGGCCCGGTACTGGTCCATGGACTGGGGGTTGGGGACCCCTGGTTTAAGAGCCATGGTGGCACAGTGGTTAGAATGTAGTATTGCAGGCTAACTGCCCACTGTCAGGAATTCAACCCTGACTGGCTCAAGGTTGACTCAACCTTCCATCTTTCTGAGGTTGGTTAAATGAGGAACCAGATTGTTGGGAGCAATATGCTAACACTGTAAACCACTTAGAAAGTGCTGTAAAGTATTATAAAGTGGTATATAAGTCTAAGTGCTATCACTATTGCTAAGTTTAAAATAAATATTAAGCTATATAAATATTCTAACTGCCACTCCTGAACCATACCCAAGATCCATATCAATTCTTTTCTCACTTTACATTCCCAAAGGCCCTCTGGAAATGCCAGATCTTAATCATCTTCCAAAATACTAACAGAGATGAAGTCATCCTTGTTTCTAGGGACAATCTGTTACAGAGGAGGGAGACCATCACAGAAAATTTCTCCAGGCTGTCTATCACCCTAATACGACCACCCTATTGATTCTTACCAAAGTGGCAGATTCTATTTGGAGCAAGTCCTGCTAACAAAGTCTGAAGCCATATAGGATTTTATGGGTGATAGCCACCTTAAATTGCTCCTAGAAGCTAATTGTTATCAGTGGAATTCCTGTGATAATGCTACGTTATTAATCCAAGCTTGACCATTACTGCAAGGCAGCCTCATTTAAACTTGCTAAAATGGTCACCAGAGACAGCCCCATGTAAAACAATATACAGTAGTCTAGTTGTGACATGAAAAGGAATTGAATGACCACCAACAAAGTTTAAATATAGAAGTGTTATGCTAAAGGAAAGGAAAGGTGTTATACTAAAAGGTTGCACATATATTTTAACAAATAGAAAAAACTTAAGAAGCCTGCCCTATAATCTTAGAACTTAAAAATATAATTTTTGTCACTGCTTCTTAAATGTCACAGTATTTGCTGAAAAAAAACATGAACTAGCTGCTTTTCAACGTATTGGAGGCCATCATTTTAAATCTTTGGGCTAAAAACTGATAAGAGAACATTCTTGTGAAGACTGCTCTAAATGGATAAGAAGTGGTTCTACTCATTTGCGTCATTAGACAGAATTTTAAAAAGTTGCAGTAATTCTTTGTGGGAGCGGCAGATAGAACACTCAGTTATAGCATTGAAAAGCAATAGGAGCTTCAAAGTCAATTCAAAATAACATTTAAAAAATCAATAATGTTTTTTCTGGGTGGGCATGCTACAGATACCCTCCATCCATTGTAGAAAAGGGCCTATCACATTAAATCCAAGTTCCTGTTTTCTTACTGTGGAAAAGAGTAATCTGAGAATTGGGAGATACTGAAACAATCCCCAGGACCAATGCAGTTCATAGCTGATGCTTGTACTGTCACGATGGCTGGAGCTGGTAGCTTTTGGAAAGAAGAAAAAGATCTTCCTGTGCAATGATTGTGTTGTAAAATTTATAGACTTGATCTGAGTTTAATAGCATGGCATGTAGGCAGTGACCTGAGAAAAACAAAGCCTAAGGAATGCAGACTTGAGACACTGCAAAGACCAATTAATCCAGTTTGAAATCAGACCAGAATGGAGACAACTACTAGGGAAAAATGCACATCAAGTAATAGACCAAAAATGACAGCAGCTAACAGTGGCATAGCTGAGGTGAAGAGTATTATTAGCATATTACAAGTGGCTAGAGATAGGGATCTGGATGAAGGGTATCCCTTGTACATGCAACATCTAGATTGTGAGTCATTTTACCCACTTTCCTCCAGATTCTTGATCTGTTACTTTTGTGAATCTGTAAAGTTTTTTGTGTGTGTGCTGAGGCAAAATCTTTCTATATTGTAATTAATAAAACTAGGGATTAACAAAGGATTATGTGCGGTCTCATCAATGCTGGATTACAATCTTGAGGGGAAGGCTGGTATCTCACTGATAGGTATGTGTGTTTCTAGTATAAACTCCTGATCATTGACCAAGGCTATGCTGCAGGACCCCAATCTGGATTGGTCCTCTGGTCCTGGTGACCGACCCAGATTGGATCCAGCAACATTATCTAGGGATATATATATTTGCCTTCATTCACCAAGCCTGTGTGTCCAGCAGATGTCCATGTCCAACCTTACTTACTTACTTACTTAAATAATTTATATCCCGCCCTTCTCCCGAAGGACTCAGGGCGGCTTACAGGCAATAAAAACGGAACTATACAATAAATATCTAAAAACAATTAAAATATATATTAAATAAGCCTGTTATTTTTAGAAAAGTTATAAAATCCCTATAAAAATCCCTATACAATCCCCCCCCTAGGCCAATCCCGCTTGATGGAAAAGCCATGTCTTGAGGGCACGGCGGAAGGAGGGGAGATCCGGAATAATCCGGATCTCTGGGGGAAGTTCATTCCACAGGGTGGGGGCTCCCACAGAGAAGGCCCTCCCCCTGGGGGTCGCCAGCCGACACTGTTTGGCCGACGGCACCCTGA